>NW_026869321.1:0-151530 GCF_020745735.1 Hemiscyllium ocellatum
TCTGCAGTCCTTGTTTCTACCTTATTGAAGGAGGAGATTACCGAGATAAGGCATATTGTAGACACTGAACAAAGTTACAGGGGTTGGGATGGTCATCTGGAATGCAGTACATTTCAAATATGTGTAGGGACTATCGGGAAGGGAGGAGGTTACAGTCATAGGATCTGTTACAGGAATTAAAAATTATTGAAGACACTGGACTACAAGACATGCCATAGATACAGTATTGCAGAGTAGTGAGCTTTAATATAACAGAAGTTGCATTGGGGCGGTGATTGAGTCTGAGGTGTGTGTGTACTGTGCTCGCCTCCAGCACTGTATCTATGTCATGTTGTGTTAACAGATGTTTGGAGCCCTCTCATTGTTCTTTGCTCTGTGCACTGTGGGGGGCCTTACCTCACTACAGGATTTATTGAAGGCTCCAGATCTCCCTGCCCTTTGTCTCCCTCTGGCAGACCAACTGCGTTCAATGTGGTGATGGACAATCCACCCCGCAGCTGGGAAGGCTATTGAGTCAGGACTTTCCTGAGTACCTACAGAAGACAGAGAAATAGACAGAATGGGAAATTAAACAGATGCAGTGATGGTTACACATGGCGAATGGCACTGAGTCCCACAGAGATCTGTAAAATGGAGCGATATTAAGTAATAGTCCCACATTGCTGGAAGATGTCAGGATCACACAGTCATGTTGGAAGAATGGGTTTAGCTTCATGATGCCCTTGTATCAGTGCTCAGGGATGAGCAGATGAAGTGATGCCCTAGTGCTATTATTGTGAGAGAATGTATCCAAAACCACAGCTAATGTTCAGGGGAGACAGGTTTGAATCCCGCCATCTGAAAAGGAGACATTTGAAATCAATAATTTTAAAAACAATTATTAACAATCCACTAATAAGTATGAAACCATTCTGAAGTACAACAAATCCAAACACTTGTCCTTTAGATACGAACATCTGCCCATCCTGTCCTGGTCTGCATGATAATACCCACAGCAAAGTGTTTGCCTCTCAATTACCCTCTGAAATGGCCGAGCCAGTTACTCAGTTCAGGGGATTCTAGGATTGAGCAAGAAAGGCTGGTCAGTCAGAGACACCACATCCCCTACCTGATTTTAAAATGAAAGCTACCAGGATGGTCCCCCTGGAACTGTGCTGGGACCTGTGCCCTGGCCAATCATGTTGGTAGGTTATTGGATAGGGCATTAAACTGGCAGAGAGGATGCAGGTGAAAGGAGGTTTCCAAATCCAAAGGGAAAAGGTGAAGCAATGGAACAGCATGGGAATGTGGCTGAAGACAAACAGAAAGGAACAGGATGGGACAGAGTTTAACTAAAATTGTACATCAGCAAATAGATTTGTGACAGAAAATTGTGGAAGAGAGGATATTATGTTTTTTTTTGAATGGACAATGTTGCTGCAATAAGGTGAATGGATTTGTGACACAGATATAAAAGTGATTTAGACACCAGGGAGACATGGATACAGGGTGAACAAAAAATATTCAGTGGTTCGTAATCCTGTGCAAACTCAGGCAAAATGGGCAACGCTAACAATAATGGATAACAAAGGCATTACAGAGAAAGCATTTGGCCGCAGATCATGAAGTAGAGTCAGTCTGAATGTAAACTCTGCCTACTACTTGCCAAGGACACAAGCAGCAGTTTTAGCCACCAGACAGCATTCCATTGCTCATCACTGCATTAAACAGGAACTCATTGGAATTTTTTAACAAAGGTATTGTGATAATTTTGGAAAACTTTAATATTTGTATAATCTGGGACAATCACACGGACAACATTGATATTGGAAGTGGAGTTCGGTTAATTTTTTTCAGTGTTTCTTTGAAAAACACATTGTGCAACTGTTAAGGGACATAACTATCGCAGAGCGACCATGTAATGAAACTTAGTGAATGAGTAATGTCACCTGCAGAGATCCTTCGGGAAATTGTGATAAAATACAGTTTAAAGAAATATAAAGTTTTAAAGTGAATCACAGAAAGAACAAGCTACAACTAGAGTTTGAGAGGAAAACTGAACAAGGTAAACAGGCTAAACAGACTGAAATATGTGTCTGAAAATGAACAGTGGAAAACATTTGTAGGAACAATGCAAAGTACTCAACAAAAGAACGTTCGATTGAAAAAGTAAAATCCTCAGCAAGAAACTCCCACTGATCCCTCACTCAGGACAAAAGGGATCATACTAGATTATGAGGCTGAGAAGATCACCATAAAGTCCTGAAGTGAGAGTGTGTTTTAGGAGTAAATGTTCATGGATTGCAATGGGTCTGCTCACAGGAGCAGGGCTGTGGGAAGGGGAACCTTGGTCAGGGTTCATTGACACAATAGGAACAGGGAGAGGTGAAGGTGCTGGAGGTGGTGAGAGTGTTACAGAGAGTGGTCTGGGTGTTACAAAGCCAGTCTGAATTGCTGCAGCTGGAGGGGTTTGCAGAGGTAGGGAGGGACATAGGTATTTTTATATATTCATTCATGGGGTGTGGGTGTCACTGCCTGGAACAACGTTCTTTGTCCCCACTGCTAATTACCCAGAGGGTAGCTCAGAGTCAGCCATATTGCTGTGGGTTTGGAGTCAGGTTAGAATGTCAGATGTCCTTCACTAGAGGAGGTTAGTGAACTAGATGAGTTCTTCCTACTGATCAACAATGTTTTTTACTGTGGCCCCACCAATGTCTTTTACAGCCACAACATGACATCCCAACTCTTACGCTTAATGCTCTCCCGAATGAAGATAACCACACCAAACGCCTGCTTCACCAGCCTGTCTACCTGTGACACCACTTTCAAAGAACTGTGTACCTGGGTCACTGGATCTCTGACTGAAAACACCACCCAGGGCCCGAACAATAACTGTACAAGTCCCACCCTGGTTTGTTTCACCAAAATGGAACACTTCACATTTATCTAATTAAACTCCATCTGCTATTTTTCAGCCCACTATCCCAGCAGAACTGTTCATCCTGTTGTATCATAGATAACCTTCTTCACTGTCCACTTTACCACCAATGTCAGTGTCACCCAAGAAGCTTAGTTACCAGGAAACCAATATTCCCATCCAAACCATTTATCCAAATGACAAACAACAGTGGACCCACTACACCGCTGGTCACATGTCTCCAGTCAGAAACACAACATGTCTCCCATCACCCTCTGTCTCCTACCATCAAGCCAATTTTGTATCCAGTTCACTAGCTCCTCCTGAATGCCATATCCTTTTACACTGATCTGAGTTTATCACCCAGTATACCAGACAGAACACAGAACGCAGAACAGTACAGCCCAAGACCCTTCGGCCATGATTTCATGCCAACCTTTTATCCAACTGTAAGAACAAAGTAAACTACATACCCTTCATTTCACTATTATCCACATGTTATCCAAGAGTCTATTAAATGTCCCGAATGTGTATAATTTTACTACCACCACTGGCAGTGCATTCCAACCACCTACCATTCTCTACCCGCTTATCCATCCTCCATTCACCTTAAAATTATACCGCCTTGTAATAACCATTTATTCCATAGGAGGAAATGTCTCTGACTATTCACTCTCTCTCTGTGCCTCTTATCAACTTGTTCACCTCCACAAAGTCAGCCCGCTCCCTTCTTCACTCCAATGAAAAAAGCCTTAGCTCCCTCAACCTTTCTTTGTAAGAACTGCCCTCCAGTCCAGGCAGCATCCTGGTAAATCTCGGGTGTACGCTCGCTAAAACTTGCACATCCTTCCTGTAAACAGGGACCAGAACTGAACACAATATTCCAAGTGTGGTCTCACCAGGATGCTATAAAGATGCAGTAACACCTCACGGCTCTTACAATCAATCCCCTTCTTAGGGAAGCCAACACAACATATGCCTTTTTAACAACCCTACCAACGTGCGTGGCTATTTTGAGGGATCAATGGACATGGACCCCATGGTCTCTCTGTTCTTCCACACTGCCAAGCATTCTGCCTTTCACCCTGTATCCTGCATTCAAATTCCACCTTCCAGAATGAATCACTTCACATTTTTCCAGATTGGACTCCATCTGCCACTCCCAGCCCAGCTCTGCGTCCTGTCAATGTCCCACTGCAACCTACAACAGCCCTCCACATTCCCCATCACTCCATCAACCGTCATGCGATTGGCAAACGTACTAACCCACAATCCGAGTCATTGACAAAAATCACAAAGAACAGAGTGCCAGAGCCGATTGTTACAGAACCCCACTGGTCACTGAGCTCCAGGCTCAATACTGTCCATCTGCTGCCACCCTCTGTCTTCTCTGGGCCATCCAATCCTGTATCCAGACAGACAGATTTCCCTGTATCCCAATCATCCTTCTTTTCTGCATGAGCCATCATCGTATTCTGTCATATCCTCAAAGAATTCAATAAGGTTTGTGAGGCATGACCTGTCCCTCACAAACCCATGCTGACTGTCTCTAATTAGACCATAGAACATAGAACAGTAGAGCACAGAACAGGCCCTTCAGTCCACCATGTTGTGCCGACCATTGATCCTCATGTATGCACCCTCAAATTTCTGTGACCATATGCATATCCAGGAGTCTCTTAAATGTCCCCAATGACCTTGCTTCCACAACTGCTGCTGGCAACGCATTCCATGCTCTCAGAACTCTGTGTAAATAACCCGCCTCTGACATCCCCTCTATACTTTCCTCCAACAGCTTAAAACTATGACCCCTCATGTTAGTCATTTCTGCCCTGGGAAATAGTCTCTGACTATCGACTCTATCTATGTCTCTCATTATCTTGTATACCTCAATTAGGTCCCCTCTCCTCCTCCTTTCGTCCAATGAAAAAAGTCTGCTCTCAGTCAACCTCTCCTCATAAGATAAACCTTCCAGTCCAGGCAGCATTCTGGTAAACCTCCTCTGAACCCTCTCCAAAGCATCCACATCTTTCCTATAATAGGGTGACCAGAATTGGATGCAGTATTCTAAGTGCGGTCTAACCAAAGTTTCCTAGAGCTACAACAAGATCTCACGACTCTTAAACTCAATCTCTCTGTTAATGAAAGCCAAAACACCATATGCTTTCTTAACAAACCCTGTCCACTTGGGTGGCCATTTTAAGGGATCTATGTACCTGCACCCAAAGATCCCTCTGTTCCTCCACACTGCCAAAAATCCTATCCTTAATCCTGTATTCAGCTTTCAAATTCGACCTACCAAAATGCATCACCTCACATTTATCCAGGTTGAACTCCATCTGCCACCTTTCAGCCCATCTCTGTATCTTGTCAATGTCCAGCTGCAGCCTACAACAGCCCTCTATACTTTCAACGACACCTCCAATCTTTGTGTTATCTAAAAACTTGCTGACCCATCCTTCAATGCCCTCATCCAAGTCATTAATAAACATTACAAACAGTTGGAATGCTACGAGTGATTGCGGAGTTTACAGGGATAAGGCTGTTGGTAGGACAGGGCTCCATTACACAGACAGGGACTGTTTTTGGCAGCTGAGTAGGTTACAGAGATAAAGAGTTTTGTAACATCTGGTGGAACAAACTGAGATATGGAGGGTCATCGTGACTGAAGATGTTTAAAGATCTAGGAAGGCTTAGGCTCTGGGGGTTATTTAGACATGGAGGCTGTGGAATCTGGGTTCGTTTTTGAGAGATTGGGGTGGCAAGTTTGGTTGGAGACAGTTTCACAGATAAGGGAGCATAGCACAAACAGGAGGAAGTTCCTGCGGTAGGGAGGGTTCGAGTGGAGAGTGATGTTTACACAGATAGGGATGTAAGAGCTGGAGAAGGTTATGGAGATGCGTAACTGGATGGAGATACAGGAGGAGCTTACATTGACACGGTGGGTGATAGTGACGGGAGAATGTTACATAGTTAATGAGTCTTGTAGGAACAGGACCGGGTGAAACACAGGCATTGGAGTGGGATCTACAGATCGGGAGTGTAGCAGGGACCTGACAGGATAACACAGATAGGGATGCTGGTAGGGACTCCACAGACTGATGGCGTTTTAGGGACTGGAAGAGGTTATGTGCACAGGGAGGGCTGTAAGACTGCAGGAGCTCATAGAGAGTTGAAGATTTGGAGCAGTTCACAGAGGGAGGGTTCTCCAACAGGAGTAGGTTACAGACAGTGAGGGTTGTGTAGACTGAGAAAGTTAAAGAGAGGGGGAGTTTTCAGGTCCGGAAGAGATTACACTGACAGGGACAGTTGAAGATACTGAACAAAAAAGAACATGGAGAAGATTACACAGATAGGGAGGGATGTTGGGACTGAAGGTGAATACACACACGGAGGGTTGTATTGTTAGGCGGAGCTTAGAGGGATAGGGACTGGTGTCGGGATTTACACAGATAAGGAACGTTGTGTTTTTGGAGAAGGTTACACTGATGCAGACAGTGTTAGGGAGTGTTTAATGGACTACAGAAGAGCTCAGAGAGAATGTATTATGGGGAGTGGAGGAGATTACAGACACAGAGATGGCTGTCGGTTTGAAAAGAGTTTCTACAGATCCTCAGTGTTGTAAGGCTGGAGGGAGGTTACAATAATAAGGGTTACCTACACTTAATGACTTCTTTGATATGGAGAAAGTCTCAGAATGGGATTGTCAAAAGGAAATATAGACAGTTCAGATGAGTTTACAGAGATATAAATGTTTTTGGGGGTTTCACGATGGAACAGTGATTGGGAGTGATGTAACGAATGGCAATAATTTTAGGGATTATTCTAAAGGCAGGAAGTGGTGACAGCCATATCGATTGTGGTAAGGACTGGAGAAGCTTACCACGCCAAGGAGTGTTTTAGAGACTGTTGGAGACTCCACATATAAGGAGAGTATTGGGGATGGTTGACAGGACTGGGCAATAACCTGAATAGAATCTCCACAGTGTGGAAAAAGGCCATTTGGCCCAACAAATCCACATCAACCCTCTAAAGAGCATTCTAACCAGACCCATCCCTCTCCCTGTCCATTAAACACTGCCTTTCTCGTGGTGAACTCACCTAAACCACACTTGCCTGAATACTACAGTGAATTTCTGATGGCCAATCCACGTATCGTGCAAATGTTGGGCTATGGAAGGAAACCGGAGCACCCGAAGAAACCCACACAGTCAGAGGGGAGTACATGCAAAGACCACACAGACAGTCGGCCAAGGCTGGAATTGAAGCCAGGTTCCAGGCACAGTGAGGCTGATTATACAGAGCACTGCAGAGATTGGACTAGGTCACAAGTTCACAAGGGTCTCTTGGAACAGGAGAAGGTTACATAGATGGTGTCCATGAGAGGGACTAGAAGGAGTTAACACAATAGGGAAGGTTGTGGATTCTCTCTACAATTAGAGGTAGGGACAGTTGGGGAAACTGGATGAAGTTAGGCATACTCAGAGTTGTACACACTGGGTGAGGTTACTGAGTTAGCAAGGATTCTATGGACTGACTAAGGTTATGGACAGATGCAGTTGTGGGAATGTGAATTGTTGCAACAATTGAGAGGATATTTCAGGCACATTGATGCTTTTAGTGGCTGCAGGATGTTCGAGAGCTAAGAAGGCTCGTCCTGACTGGAGGTGATCAGAGGTAAGAAACATTGTACTGATGGGAGTTAGTCACAGAGACAGAGAAGATTGAAGAGAGAGAGAGGGCAAGGTTACAGATCTCAGGAGCTTTCAGGTGGCTTCACAATGTTACACAAAGGGAGGGTTGGCAGGAAACGCTGTAGGAACTGGAGGACTCTGTACAGACAGTGAGGTGAAATGGATGGTGGAAGGTTAGAGGTAATGAAGGTGCTGTAGGACAGGATGGAGGAGTGCTGCTGGGACTGGAGAAGGTTACAGTGACATCATGTGCTGGAGAGGCTGGAGGAAGGTACACAGGTGGGCAGGTCAGTAAGGGCTGGATGTTACAGACAGAGTGGGCTGTAGGTGCTGGACAAGATGACAAACGTAAGGATTTTTATA
The DNA here is from genome assembly GCF_020745735.1 of Hemiscyllium ocellatum. NCBI lineage: Eukaryota > Metazoa > Chordata > Chondrichthyes > Orectolobiformes > Hemiscylliidae > Hemiscyllium > Hemiscyllium ocellatum. Next base: position 7,954 of record NW_026869321.1, read on the forward strand.
GTGTTTTGGTGATGGGGGTCATAACAGTTGGTTTCAAAGGCATTTTGGTAAAATATAAGGACAAGGCAGAGGTGAAGACGCCAAATTTGTGGAAGCCCCCTAATTGTTAGAATATCACTGTCACTGGGCATTATCATTATCACGAGACAGGATCTGGCAAACACAGACCGGGAGGAACTATTTGCAGTTGGGTTCATATTCAGAAAGAGGAAGTGCGTCAAAGTGATACAGGGAGAACTCAAGGCCAGTGTGTTCTGCGAAGAGTGATTGACAAAGGCAGTAACTCCAGTGAATACTGGTCAAGCGATATCCTGAGCTTGATAAAGGAAATACAATGCGATGAAAACAGGCAAAGACCGACCAACGTATAGAGAGTGCAAGGGGATCCTTAAAATGATGGGCAAATAATGGGCATGAAATATCCTTTTCAGATACTGTTAAGGAGAGGCCACAATGTGTTTAATGAGTACAGTTAGAGGAAGACGATTCCCAGGTAAACAGCGAGGCTTGTTAGAAACCAAAGGGACAATCCGTGCATGGAGCCAGAGGAAGTAGGTAAGGTCTTCAATGAAATCTTCCCATCTGTATTGACACAGGAGAAAGGCATTGTAGTCGGGGATTTCAGTGGGGATGGTGAGGTTTTAGAACATGATAAGATGAATAAGGAGGAGGTATTAAATGTTTTCACAGGCATAAAGGTGGAGAAATCCCCAGTGCCTCATGAAATGTATCCCAAGTTGCTATGGGAAGGAAGGCTGGAGTTTGCTGGGGCCCTGGTGTATATTTTTAATACTTTGCTGGCCACAGGTAAAGTTCTGAAAGACTGGAGGATCGCTAATGCGGTTCCTTTGTTCAAGAAGGGCAGCAGAGATTGGCCAGATAATTACAGAGCAGATAGTCTGACAGCGGGGGTTGGGGGGGGGGGGGCGGTTATTGGGAACAATTGTGAGGATGAATCGACACTTGCAAAGGCAAAGATCACCTCGGCAGCGTCATCACGGATGTGGTAGAGGACGATACTGTCTGAGGAATTCAGTTCAGTTTTTTTGAAATGGTGTCTAAAAATATTGATGAGGGCAGTGCAGATGATGTGGTTTACATGGACTTGAATAAGACGGTTGACAAAATCCCTCATGGAAGGCTGGTTCAAATGTAAAGAGCCACAAGGCAAGTTCGCAAATTAGATACAAAATTAGCGGATACACTTCTTCATGTTTGAAATTCTTTCACCAGTGGGTGTACCACAGGGATCTGTGCAGGAACCATTGCTGGTTATTATGTACACTAATAACTTGGATGTGAAAGCATAACTTGTGGGCGGCACGGTGGCAGAGCGGTTAGCACTGCTGCCTCACAACACCTGAGACCCCGGGTTCAATTCCCGACTCAGGGTGCTCCGGTTTCCTCCAACAGTCACAAAGATGTGCGGGTTAGGTGAATTGGCCATGCTAAATTGCCCGTAGTGTTAGGTAAAAGGGGTAAATGTAGGGGTATAGGTGGGTTGTGCTTCGGCGGGTCGGTGTGGCTGCAGTCTGATATCGATCAGATGATAAACTGAGCAGAGTAATGGCAGATGTAGTTTACTTCTGATCACTGTGAGGTAATGCACTGTGGGAAGTCTCATAAGTGAAGGATATACATCATGAATGGTAGGTCCACCTGGAGTACTGAGGAACAAGGGACCTTGGTGGACAAGTCTCTGGATGTGTGAAGTTGTCAGCACATGTTGACAGGGTGGGGAAGACATCTGAACTGGGAGCAGGAGGGGGATCCACATCCTGGTGGGGCGAATTGTAGGAGCTGCTTGAGAGGATATAAACCAGTCTGGTAGGGTGTTGCATCTTAAACAGTCCTAAGGCCAGAAAGAAGATTGAGGCTGATGCACAAGTTAATGAGAACAATTTCAGCAGACAAGGCAAGCAAGAATATAGCAGGAAATGGGGAGAAACTGATGATTAACCTGCATTTATTTCAATACAACGGGCCTGACAGCTACGGAAGATAAACTGAGGGCATGGATTGGAACATGGGACTGGGACATTACAGTTATTACAGAAACAAAGCCGAGGGAGGGGCAGGGCTGTCAGCACATTGGTTCAAGGTGGAGATGCTACAGGAAGCATCAAAGGGTAGGCAAGAGAGGATGTGTGGTGGTGGGTTTTGATTGCATAAATCATCACAGCAAGATTTAGAGAGGATATTCCTGTGGGATTGCCCACTGAAGTTATGTTAGTGCAACTGAGAAATAAGAATGGGTCATCACTTTGATACGATTGTCCTACTGACCCCGAATAGTCTGTGGCAGACTGAGGAACAAATATATCAGGAGATCTCAAATATCAATCAGAATAATAGGGCTGTTATGGTTGGGGTTTTTCAACTTTCCAAACCTAGACTGGGACTGCCAGTGTTCAGCATTTGCAAGGGAGCAATTTGGTAATTATGTTCAAGAAATTCCCAAACAATATGTAAATGGTCTGAAAAGAGAAAGGGGCAAAGCCTGACCTTCCCTTGGGAAACAAGGTCGGGAAAGGGACTGATGTGTGAGTGGGAATGCATTTTGCCAAAATGACCACAATTCTCTTAGCTTAAGAATAAAGATGGAAAAGAACAGGTCTGGTCCACAAGTTCAAGGTATGAAATGGGACCAGACCAATCTTGACAGTATTAGACAGGAACTTTCAAAAGGTGATCAGGGAGTCTATTTGCAGGGAAAGGGAAGTCTGGCAACTGAGAATATTTTAAAAGTGAGATAAATTGAGCGATTAGCACCAGCATGTTCCTGTTTGTGTGCAGCTCAATGCTGACAGCATTCGGAAACACTGGCTGTCTATTGGACAAGGAAAAAGGGCATATTTCAGGTATCGCCAGCTGGATCAAGGGAATGCATGAGGATCAAGGGGCTGTAGGGATATACTTTGGGTGGAAATCAGGAATGCAGAAAGGGTACATGAAATAGCCTCGGCAGGAAAGGATAGGGAGAATGCAAAAGTGATTGTATAACTATATTGAGTAAAAGTGTAACTCGAAACAAAATAGTGTTCCTTAAGGATCAATGAGATCATTGATGTGTGGAACCGCAGGATATGGCTAGACTTTAAACACATTTTGTGACTCCAGAACTTACTGTTGACAAAGACTGGGGAACTCAGGGAACAAGAGTAATACGTTAGACCATATTTGGAGTTTGCTGCAATTCCAGTATCCCGCTATAGGAAGGAGGTTGGGAAGCTTGAAAGTGTTCAGAAAAGATTGACAAGATGTTGCCGGGGTTGTTGCTGAATAAGCTCGGGCTATTTTCACTGGAGCATCAGAGACTGAGGGGTGATCTGACAGAGGATTATCCATGAGGGATATGGATTGGGTAAGCATTCAAGGTCTTTTACCAGGGGTTGGGGAGTCCAAAACTAAAGGGCATATGTTTAAGGTTAAAGGGGGAAAGGTTTAAAAGGGACTGAAGGGTCAGCTTTTTTATGCACACGGTGATGTGTGTATGGAATGAGCTGAGGGAGAAGGTAACACATACTGAAACTATGACAACATTTAAGGGATGGATGGGTATGTGAATAATAAGGGTTTAGATGTACATAGGCCAAATGCTGATAAATGGGATGGACTTATTTAGATCTTCTGGTCAGCATGGATGAGTTGGATCGAAGGGTCTGTTTCCCTTGTACATCTCTATGGCTTGAAAAGAGGGCATGTTATAGAAGAGGTGGTGCTGGACGTTTTAAAACACAAAGGTATGGAAAGCCCCAGGACCTGATTACATGTATCACAGGGCATTATGGGATGTTAGGGAAGGAACTGTGGAGCCGCTAACAAAGGTATTTGTACCAATGACAGCCATGTGTGATGGGCTGGAAGGCTGGAGGGTGACAGAGTGGACAGTGAAGGAGGTTTGCTAAGATTACAAAGGGATCTTGATGATATGGGTGAATGAGCTGAAAAATTGCAGATGGACTTCAATCTGAATAAATGCAATATAATGCACTTGGTAAAACAAACAAAGGTAGAGCCGATACAATTACTGTTCGGACCTCAGTTAGTGTTTTAGAGCAGAGGGACCTCCGGGTTCAGGTACATAATTCTTGAAGTTTGCATCACAGGATGGATAAGACAGTGCTTGGCATGCCTGACTATTGCTCAGTCCATTGAATGGAGAATTTGGGACGTCATGTTGAGATTGCACAGACATTGGTGAGGCCTGTTCTGCAATACTCTGTCCAGTTCTGGTCGCCCAGTTATAGGGAGGATATTATTAAGCTGCAGGGGATTCAGAAGAGATTTACCAGGACGTTGCTGGGTATGGAAGGCTTGAGTTCTGCAAAATGGCTGGACAGGCTGAGTCTTTTTTCACTCGAGCCTGGAAGTTGAGACGTGATGTTATAAAAGTAAATTTTAAAAAATAAGGTATATAGATCGATTTAATGGTAATTGTCTTTAACACAGGATGGGGGACTCCCAAGAGGAGGGACCACGTCTTAAAGTTTAGAAGAGAGCAATGTTCAAAAAAAGACATGGGGGCAAATTGTTCCACAGACGGTGTTTTGATTGTGGAATGAACTTGCTGAAGAAGGGTGGATGTGGGTACAATGACAACGTTTAAAAGACAGAGATACTAAACAAGTATTTAGCATCAGCTTTTACTGTGGAAAAGGATATGGAAGATATAGAATGTCGGGAAATAGATAGTGACACCTTGCAAAATATCCATATTACAGACGAGCAAGTGTTGATGGCTTGAAATGCATAAAGGTGGGTAAATTCCCAAGACCTGATCAGGTGTACCCTCGAACTCTGTGGGAAGCGAGAGAAGTGATTACTGAGCCTCTTGCTGAGATATTTGTATAATCAATAGTCACAGGTGAGGTGCCGGAAGACTGGAGGTTGGTTAATGCGGTGCCATTGTTTAAGAAGAGTGGTAAGGACAAGCCGGGAATTATAGACCAGTGAGCCTGACCTCGGTGGTGGGCAAGTTGCTGGAGGGAATCCTGAAGGACAGGATGTACATGTAGTTGGAAAGGCAAGGACTGAATCGGGATAGTCAACATGGCTTTGTGCGTGGGAGATCATGCCTTACAAACTTGACTGAGTTTTTTGAATAAATAACAATAAGGATTGATGAGGGCTGAGCGGTAGATGTGATCTATATGGACTTCAGTAAGGCGTTCGACAAGGTTCCCTATGGGAGACTGGTTAGCAAGGTTAGATCTCATGGAATACAGGGAGAAGTAGCTATTTAGATACAGAACTGGCTCAAAGGTAGAAGACAGAGGGTAGTGGTGAGGGTTGCTTATCAGACTGGAGGACAGTGACCGGTGGAGTGTCACAAGGATTGGGCCTAAGAATGGTGAATAGCCAAGGGTAAGGGAGTCCAAAACTTGAGGGTACAAACTGGAGGTGAGAGAGCAAAGATTTAAAGAGGGAGCTGAGGGGCAACATTATCCACAGAGGATGGTGCACAGACAGAACCTTGTGCCAGGGGGCACATGGGAGAAACAAGAACAATGACAACATGGAAAAGACCTTTGGGCAGGAACATGGAGAGGGGAAGGTTTGAAGAGCTAAGGGCCAAACGCAGGCAAATGAGACTCATTCAGTATAGGAAACATGGGCAGCATTGACGAGTTGGACCACAGGTTCTGTTTCCGTGCTGTATCACTCTGTATCCAGGTAAAGAGGATTATAGTACGGAAGTAAAGCATGTTGTGGACACTGAAACAAGTTATAGTGAAAGGGATGGTAGTCTAAAATGCAGTACGTTTCAAATATGTGGAGGGTCTATCAGGAAGGGAGGAGGTTACAGGGACAGGAACTGTTATAGGAGTTAAAAATGACTGAAGACACCGGTGCACAAGCCATGCCACACATAGAGTGTTGCAGAGTAGTGAGTCTTAGTACAGTGTTGGAGGGAGAACACAGAACAGAAAGATCCCAGGCAGCATTCACAACATCTCGTCGGAGGCCTGCTTTCCCCTCTGTTGCCCTGATGCTCACTAAGACAGCACCGGTCTGGATTGATAATTATGAACTCCCCATGCTGTCTCAGTGCAACGTAAGTTAATGTAGACGTGGTGATTCAGCCAGGGGTGTTTCTGTACTGTACTGTACTTACCCTCCAGCACTGTATCTATGTCATGTCATGTTAGATGATGTTTGGAGCCCTCCCATTGCTCCCTGCTGTGTACACTGTGAGTGAACTTACCTCACTGCAGGATTTATTGAAGGCTCCAGATCTCTCTGCCCTTTGTCTCTCTGGCTGACCAATCAACTTCAATGAGGTGTTGGACGAGACACCCAGCAATTGGGAAGTCTATGGAGTCAGCACTTTCCTGAGTACCTACAGGAGACAGAAAAATAGACAGAATGGGGAATTAGACTGATGCAGTGAGGTTTACACATGGAGAATGGAAATGAACCCCACAGAGATCTGGAAAATCCCACTCCATCCCTGGTCTGCGCTGTTGCATCTCTCTGGAATGAAGAATTCTGTTCGCTCAGGATCTGGAGTAACTGCAAGAGAGGGAGGCTCTGACAGAGGCTGCAATTAGGGATACCAAAGGGAGAGAGACTGAATGATATCACCAGAGTGCTGGAAGACCTCAGGATCACACAGTCATGTTGGAAGAATGGGTTTAGCTTCATGATGCCCTGGTATCAGTGCTCAGGGATGAGCAACCACTGAGCAGGCGAATTGATGACCGAGTGGTATTACTGCGAGAGAATTTATCCAAAACTTCAGCTAATGTTCAGGGGAAGTGGGTTTTAATCTCACCATAAATAATTTTAAAAATAGTAATTAACAATCCATAAATAAATATGAAACCATTGCAGATGTTCAAAAACCCCAAACCCTTGTCCTTTAGATAAGGACATCTGCTCATCCTCACGTGGTCTGCACGACATCCCGACAGCAAAGTGTTTGCCTCTCAATTACCCTCTGAAATGGCCGAGCAAGTTACTCAGCTCAAGGGCAGCTCGGGCTGGGCAAGAAAGGCTGGTCAGCCAGAGATACCCACATCCCATACCTGATTTAATAAATAATCCATGAGGATGGTCCCCCTGGAACTGCGCTGGGGCCAGGGTTCGGGCCAATCATATCAGTAAGTTTATGGATGGGGCTTTCAACTGACAGAGAGGATGCCAGTGAAAGGAGCTTTCCAAATCCAAAGGGAAAAGGTGAAGAATGGGAGCAGTATGGGAATGTGGCAGAAGACAAGCAGAAAGGAACAGGATGGGACAGAGCTTAACTAAAACTGTACATCAGGGAATCGGTTTGTGACAGGAAATTATGGGAAAGAGTAAATTATGTTTTTTGAATGTCTCTTCAATAAGGTAGATTGATTTGTGACACCGAGATAAAAGAGGTTTAGACACCAGAGAGATGTGGTTACAGGGTGAACAAAAGGTGGACAGAAATAGTCAATGGATCACAACCTTGCGGAAATTCAGGCAAAATGGGTAACGCAAACAATAATGGGTAAGAAAGGCATTACAGAGAAAGCATTTGGTCTCAGATCATGAAGTGGAGTCAGTCTGAATGTAAATTCTGGCTACTACCTGCCAAGGACACAAGCAGAAGAACAGTTTTAGCTACCGAACAGCATTCCATTGCTCATCACTGCGTTACACAGGAACTCACTGGAATTTTTTTAAGAAACACATTGTGATAATTTTGGGAAACTTCAATATTCACATAATCTGGGACACTCACACTGACAACAGTGATATTGGAAGAGGAGTTCAGAGAATTTTTTTTCAGTGTTTTTTTGAATAACAAATTGTGCAATTGGTTAGGGATGTAACTGTCTCAGAGCGACCGTTGTGTGATCAAACTTAGTGGATGAGTAATGTCACCTGCAGAGATCCTCAGGGAAATTGTGATAAAATACAGTTTAAATAAATATAAAGTTTTAAAGTGAATCACAGAAAGGAAAAGCTACAACTAGAAACAAAAACAGCCAATTACTTGGGTTTGAGAGGAGAACTGACCAAGGTAAAGAGGCGAAACAGACTGAAATATGGGTCTGTAAATGAACAGTGGAAAATATTTGAAGGAACAGTGTAAATCACTCAACAAAATAAGATTCCATTGAAACAGACAAAACCTCAGCAAGAAATCCCCACCGGCCCCTCACTCAGGACAAAATGTATCATATTAGATTATGAGGCTTAGAAGATCACCAAAAATTACTTGAAATCCTGAAGTGAGATTGTGTTTTAGGAATAAGTTTTAAAGGGATTGCAAAGGATCTGCTAGCAGGAGGGCAGCAGTGGGAAGGGGAATCACTGTCAGGGTATAATGTCACAAAAGGAACAGGGAGAGGTGAAGGTGCTGGAGGTGGTGAGAGTGTTACAGAGAGTGGTCAGGGTGTTACAAAGCCAGTACGGATTGCTGCAGCTGTGGGGGTTTGCAGAGGTAGGGAGGGACATAGGTATTTTTATTTATTCATTCATGGGATGAAGGTGTCACTGCTAATTACCCAGAGGACAGCTCAGAGTCAGCCATCTTGCAGGGGGTCTGGGGTCACATGTTAGCCAGACCAGGTTAAAATGTCAGATGTTATACACAAAAGGTCAGTGAACCAGATGTGTTTTTCCCACTGATCAACAATGCTTTTATAGTGGCCTGACCAATGTCTTGTACAGATACAACATGACGTCCCAACCCTTTCTCTTCATGCTCTGCCCAATGAAGGTAGACATCCCAAACGCCTGCTTCACCAGCCTGTCTCCCTGTGACACCACATTGTGTACCTGCATCCCTGGGTCTCTGACTGACAACACTACCCAGGGCCCGAACAGTAACTGTACAAGTCCCACCCTGGTTTGTTTAACCAAAATGGAACACTTCACATTTATCTTATTTAACTCCATCTGCTATTCTTCAGCCCACTCTCCCAGCAGTACTGTCCATCCTGCTGGATCATAGACAACCTTCTTCACTGTCCACTTTCCCACCAATGTCAGTATCACCCAAAAACCTTCCTTACCAGGAAACCAATATTCCCATCCAAACCATTTATCCAAATGACAAACAACAGTGGACCCACTACACCGCTGGTCACATGCCTCCAGTCAGAAAAACAACATGTCTCCCATCACCCTGTCTCCAACCATCAAGACCAATTTTTTGTCCAGTTGACTAGCTCCTCCTGAGTGCCATATCCTTTTACATTGATCTGAGTTTATTACTCAGTTTACACATATGACACGTAGAACACAGAAAAGTACAGAACAAGACCCTTCGGCCATGATGACATGCCAATCTTTTATCTGACCATAAGATTAAAAAAAAAGTGGCAGATAGAGTTTAATTCAGGGAAATGCAACGTGCTGCACTTTGGGAAAGCAAATCTTAATAGGACTGATACATGAAATGGTCAGGTCCTCGGGAGTGTTGCTGAACAAAGAGACCTTGGGGTGCAGGTTCATAGCTCCTTGAAAATGGAGACCCAGGTAGATAGGATAGTGAAGAAGGCGTTTGGTATGCATTCCTTTATTGCTCAGAGTATTGAGTACAGAAGTTGGGAGGCCATGTTGTGACTGTACAGCACATTGAATAGGCCACTGTTGGAATATTGCATGCAATTTTGGTCTCCTTACTATCAGAAAGATATTGGGAAACTTGAAAGGGTTCAGAAAAGATTTACAAGGATGATGCCAGGGTTGGCGGATTTGAGCTGTAGGGAGAGGCTGAACAGGCTGGGGATGATTTCCTTGGAGCTTCGGGAGGCTGAGGGGTGACCTTATAGAGGTTTACAAAATTATGAGGTGCATGGATAGGGTAAATAGACAAAGTATTTTCCCTGGGTTTGGGGAGTCCAGAACTAGAGGGCATAGGTTTAGGGTGAGAGGGGAAAGATATAAAAGAGATCTAAGGAGCAACTTTTTCACGCAGAGGGTTTTACGTGTATGGAACAGGCTGTCAGATGAAGGGTGGAGGCTGGTACAATTGCAACATTTAAGAGGCATTTGGTTGGGTATATGAATAGGAAGGCTTTGATGGGATAGGGACCGGGTGCTGGCAGGTGGGACTAGACTGGGTTGGGATATCTGGTCGGCATGGACGGGTTGGACCGACGGGTCTGTTTACGTGCTGTACATCTCTTTGAATCTAACTTCTATACCCTTCATTTTATTATCATCCATGTGCCTACCCAGAAGTATATTAAATATCCCTGATGCATCTGCTTTTACTGCCACCGCTGGCAGTGCATTCCACACAGCCACCACTCTGTATGCAACGACCCTACCTCTGAAATCTCCACTTAACCATCCGCTAATCACCCGAAAATTATACCCCCTGTAATAGCTATTTATATGAGCGTAAAAAATATCTCTTATTATTCACTCTGTGAATGCCTCTCATCACCTTGTTCACCTCTGCCAAGTCGCACCTCACCCTTCTTCACTCCAATGAGAAAAGCCGTAGTTCCCTCAACCTTTCTTCATAAGACATGCCCTCCAGTCCAGGCAGCATCCTGGTAAATCTCCTCTTTACCCTCTCTCAAGTTTCCACATCCTTCCTGTAATGAAGGGACCAGAACTGAACACAATATTCTAAGTGGGGTCTAACCAGGGCTGTAGAGAGCTGCAGCATAACCTCACCGCTTTAAAACTCAATCCCCAAACTAATGAAATCCCACAAAATATATCCCTTCTTAACAAGCCTATCAGCATGGGTGGCTACTTTGAGGGATCTATGGACTTGGACCCCAAGATCCCTCTGTTCCTCCACACTGCCAAAGATCCTGCCTTCTGCATTCAAATTCAATCTTCAAAATGAATGACTTCACACTTTTCCAGATTGACCTCCATCTGCCACTTCTCGACTCAACTCTGCATCCTGTCAATGTCCCGTTGCAATCTGGAACAGACCTTCACACTGTCAGCCACGCCACCAACCTTCGTGTCATTGGCCAGTCTACTAACCGACCCTTCCACTCACACATCCAACTTATTCATAAAATCACGAAGAGCAGAAGTGCTGTAATCACACCCTACAGAAAACCACTGGTCACTGAGTTCCAGGATGAATTATTTCCGTCTATCGTCACCCTCTGTCTTCTGTGGGCCAGTAATCCTGTATCCAGACAGACAGGTTTCCCTGTATCCCATGCCTCCGTATTTCCTGAATAAGCCATAAAGGTGTTTTGTCACATTCTTAAAAGATTCAATATGACTTTTAAGGCATGACCTGTCCCTTATACAAACATGCTGACTATCTTTAATCAAACTATGGTTTCCTCAGGAAAAATAAATCCTCTATCTCAGAATCCTCTCCAATAGTCTGCACACCACAGACATAAGACTGACAGATGTGCAATTCCCAGGATTATTCCTATTCCCTTTCATGAACAAGGGAATAATATTTTCCTGCCTCCAATCAACTGGTCCGACTCCAGTGGACAGTGAGGGTGCAAAGGTCATCACCAGGTGCGCAGCAACCCATTCCCTCGCTTCATGTAGTAACTTTGGACGCATCCAGTCTGATTCAGCGACTTATCTATCCTTATCTTTTACAAAATTCTCAGCACATCCTCCTCCTTAACATCCACCTGTTCACGTACATCAGCCTGTTTCACGCTGTCCTCACAAACAACAAGACCCTTCTCAGCAGTGAATACTGAGACATAGTTTTCATTAAAGACCTCCCCTACCTCCTGTGACTCCAGAGACAAGTTCCTTCCACTATCCCAGAGTGGCCTTATCCTCACTCTGACCATCCTCTTGTTCCTCACATAAGTGGAGAATGCCTCACAGTTTTCCTTAAGCCTTCCCAAGAAAGCTTTTTCATGCCGCCTTCTAGTTGCCCTAAGTCCATTCCTTGGTTCCTTCCTGGTACCTTCAGGGAATCTCTACAGTATGGAAACAGGCCATTTGGCCCAACACCTCCATATTAACCCTCCAAACAGTATCCAACCCAGCCCCATTCCCCCACCCTGTTACTCTCCATTTGCCCTGACTAATGCACCAAACTACCCATCCCTGAACACTATGGGTAATTTAGCATGTCTGAGTCACCTAATCTGCACATCTTTGGATGGTGGGTGGAAACTGGAGCACCTGGAGGAAACACACGCAGACACGGGCAGAATGTACAAACTCCCCACAGACAGTCGCCTGAGGCTCTCATCGAAATGGAGTCCGTGGTGCTATGAGGTAGCAGTGCTAACCACTGAGACACCGCGCCACCCAATGTAACTCTCTGGAGCCCTGCCTGATCCTTGCTTCCTCAACCTTAAGTTAGCTTCTTTCTTCCTCTTGACTAGATGCTGAAGTCCACGTGGACAACGCTAACTGCTCTGCCTTCATCTATCCCTTGTCCAACTCCGCAAAGAGTCAATCCAGTTTGTGAAATATGGTTTTTCTACTCACAAAGCCATGCTGACCATCTTGAATCAGCCTTTGCCTTTGTAAATATACATAGCTCCTTTCTCTCAGAATCTCCTCCAACAACTTCCCCATCACTGGGCACACTGGACTGCAATTTCCTGGTTTTTCCCTGCAGTCCTTAAGTGATGCAACAGCCTTAGCCTCCCTCCAGTCTTCCGGTACCTCACTGTGTCTGTTGATAATATAAATATCTCTGTAAGGGACACTGCAATCTCTTCCCTAGCTTCCCACAATATTCTAGTATCGACCCAATGAGCTACTGAGGATTGATCTACCTTTATTTGTTTTAAGATTCCAGCACTTTCTCTTCTCTGGTGAGGATTCTTTCCAAGACATCGCTATTTATTTCCCCAAGTTACCGAGCTTCCATATCTTTCTCCACAGTAAATACTGACAAGGCTGTTTGGTCTAATATCTCACCCATCTCCTCTGGTTCCACACATGGGTGACCTTTTGATCTGTAAAGGGACCCTATTCTCTACCAAGTTACTACTTAGCCCTTATTAAAACTTGTGTAAAGGCTTCTGATAATTCAAATACACCACATCCCCCACACCACTACACCCCTCCTACACCCTTACAACTCTGCCATTTGTATTCACACAGACAAATTAAATCCAACAGGCTCAGGAACAAATTCTCTTTTATCAAATGTGTCTCTAAATGGCCAGTTATTGTATACTGACTTATCCTTTCTAACAATGTCAGTATGGTCCCGACTTACTGTCAGGGGAGGTGGAGTAGGTTGTGGTTGAACCCATTGAAGTTTAGATAATGAGAGAGAAATGGAATGAACCATCCAAGATTCTGAGGGGCTCTGATCGGGCAGATGCTGAGAAGTTAGAAAATAGAACAGTAGAGCACAGCAACAGGCCCTTCGGCCCACCACGTCTATGCTGTCCATGATGCTATTCTAACTCATACAATCTGCCTGCACATGGGCCCATATCCCTCTATTCTCTTCCCGTTCATGTTTCTGCCTAAATGCCACTTCAAACCTTTACTCACATTTCTGCTTCTACCACCTCCCTCAGTAACATCCACTCTACGTAAAAAAACACTTTCCCTCACACACCTCATTTAAACTTTCTCTTGTTCACTTTAAACCTCTGCTCTCTAGTATTTGAAACTTACACACTGGAAAAGAGATTCTGACTATCTACATTATCTATCCCTGTCCTAACGTTATATCCCTGTACCTGGTCACCTGTCAGCCTCTGATACCCTCACAAATCAATCCAACTTTGTTTAAATTCCTCTTACACACCTAACATACCCTTAAAAACCCAAACATAGGCAACGTGCTGATAAACACCTTTTTTACCCTCTCCAAAGCCTCCCCATCCTCCCTATTGTGTGGAGATGAGAACTGCACACAGTTCTCCAAATGTGACCAAACAAACGTTTTATACAATTACAGCATCAGATGCAAACCACTACACCCAATGTTGTGACCGATGAAGGTCAGTGCTCCATTTGCTTTCCTTTCCATCTGAAACAATGGATATTTATTCGTACACAGCATTTGATCTACAAATATGATATGATGTTATAGAAAACTACCTCGCATACAATCCAGGATTCTATCCGTTACAGCACTGATACTCACTGCTGTATCAGTCGGCATGGAGATCACACCACTGTCACACACAGGTACTGTACAGCCCTTGCTACAAGTACATCTGAATCCAACGTGGGCGGCACGGTGGCACAGTGGTTAGCACTGCTACCTCACAGCGCCGGAGACCTGGGTTCAATTCCCGACTCAGGCGACTCCCCGTGTCAGCGTGGGTTTCCTCCGGGTGCTCCGGTTTCCTCCCACAGTCCAAAGATGTGCGGGTTAGGTGAATTGACCATGCTAAATTGCCCGTAGTGTTAGGTAAGGGGTAAATGTAGGGCTATGGGTGGGTTGCGCTTCGGCGGGTCGGTGTGGACTTGTTGGGCCGAAGGGCCTGTTTCCACACTAAGTCTAATCTAATCTAAATCTAAAAAAAAACACTTCTGTTGCCATTTTCAGGGAGTTGCTGACTTGCACCAAGATCCTTCCGTAGATCAATATCCCTCAGTATGCTGACTTCCTTCTTGAATTTGACATCATCTCACACTTGTCCAGAATAAACTCAATTTGCCATTTCTGTCTATCTCTCCGAATGTTCTGTAACCTCCTGCAGATTTTAATGAATCAGGGAAACAAGGGTTTTGTGGAAAAGGCAGGAAAGTAGAGTTGAACAGTATCAGATCAGCCATGATCTGACTGAAGGGCACAGTATACTCAATGGGCCAAATGGCCTCATTCACCTGCTACATCTCATGGTCTGAGCACAAACTCAGTATGTCCTGCATAATATTATGGGTTTCTGCTCACAAAACTCCTTTACAATGGGATTATTGGATATTTATTCGTACACAGCATTTGATCTACAAATATGATATGATGTTATAGAAAACTACCTCGCATACAATCCAGGATTCTATCCGTTACAGCACTGATACTCACTGCTGTATCAGTCGGCATGGAGATCACACCACTGTCACACACAGGTACTGTACAGCCCTTGCTACAAGTACATTCAGTGTCCTGACTGTAACCACATTGACATTCCCATCACTGGTTGGTGCCTACAATAGAATTCCTGCTAACGGTTGCTGCTTCTTGCTTATTCTCAGCTCCACTTTTCATATTCAGATCCACATGACTGTCTCATTAATGCATTAACCTCATCCTTCCTTCACAACTTGTTGGCGTTTTGCCTAGTCTGCCTATTGGGACGAGATTAGTTTGGGATATCTGCTCAGCATGGATGGATTAGACCGAAGGGCCTGTTTCCATGCTGTACATCTCATTGACTCTAATGACTCTATCCCAACAACCCTTCAGTATTCACTTCCCAGTGATGATCAATCATCAGCTACATCTCCGGAATGACAGTTCCATCATATCTGTTCACTGTCATTCCATCTGCCTTATGGCGAATGCAGGGAGTCATTCCGCAGTAGTGGGGGATTGAACAGATGGGTAGAGATTGCAGAGATAGGGAAGCTTACAGGGACTCGAGGATGTTAGTGTTAAACAGAGTTACATCTGGTCAAGAACGTCAGTGGGACAAAGGGGTTTGGGGATTGGAGGAATTTACAGAGATACAGGGAGCTGGATTAGATTCTGGAGATAGTGATAGGGATGGAGAAAGGAAGAGGTAGGCAGACTGAGAGGCACAGACAGGGGGCTGTTTCATCTAGGAGAGTATTGTGTATACTAACAGAGATATGGAAGGTTGTCGTGACTGAAGACGTTTATAAATATAAGGTGGCTTCTAGGCTCTGGAGGCTACATAGATCGGAAGGCAATGGGGAATGCCAGGTTACTGGGTTGGAGACAGTTACACAGATGGGGAGGGTTGTACAAATTGAAGGAGGTTCCTGTGGTCGCGAGGGGTATGGTGTCGGGAATGAGGGTGAAATTTAACAAGATAAAGATCAAAGAATTAGAGATGGACAAGGAGATTACAATTTTTTCACAGCTAAGGAAGGGTGAGCTGGAGAAGATTACATAGGTAGGGACCGATGGAGAGGTTAAAGATAAATACATTGACATGGAGGATGGTGTTGTTGGAAAGAGCTTACAGGGATAGACAGGACAGTCAGGGTTTACAGGGATGAAGGAATTGAGTATCTACTGCAGAAGTTTAGGAATTAGGATGTTAGGGATAGAAGAACCTGACAGAGACAGAGAGAATGGTGTGGAGATTCCAAACAGAGGAAGGATTATCTGGACTGGAGGATATTACAGAGATCACTAACACAGCATGGACCAGGATTGATGCCTGCTATCCCCTGTGCTGTCACATTGAGGACCAGTACAGCAGAGGTGAAATCGGGACCCTCACAAGATGGTGGGAATGAAGCCTAGAATGTTGCTGTTCCTTGCCCAGCTCTCTATCTATGTCCTGTCTTCCAGGTCTGAATACAGAAGTCTACCACCTCCACCTTGTGCTGTTTACTGTGAGTGATCTTACCGGCTGCAGGATTGACTGAAGGCTCCAGGTCTCCCTCTCTCTATCTCTCTCTCTCTCTCTGGCTGACCAACCAGCTTCAATGAGGTGATGGATGAGACAGGAGTTAGGAACATCCTGATTACCTGCATGAGACAGAAATAGACAGAATGGAAAATTCGACTGATGTAATGAGGATAACACATGCAGAGTGGTACTGCGTCCAACAGAGATCTCGAGAATCCCAGTCTTCATCCCTTGTCTGTGCTGCTGCGTCTCTCTGGAATGGACAATTCTGTTGACTCAGGATCTCAGAGCATCTGTAAGAGGGAGAAATGCTGCCAGAGGCAGCAAATAGACTGACACAGCGAGGGATACCACATGGAGAGATACTGAGTGATACCACATTATTAGGCACTGTATTAACAGGGAATTGTTTGAATTTGTAACAAAGGCACTGGGATAATTGTGAGGGGATTCAACCTTCCTAACTCTTCATCTCTTTGGCGGTGGCTCACAGATGAGGCTGACTCTCTCCCACTCTCGTGGATGTGGGTGGGGGTGGGGGTCTGCAATTGGCTGTACAGACCGATGTGGCCTTCCACAGACTTTGTTACACTTGGGGCACAAGGTGGCCATGGGAAGGGGGTGGGTCTGGCGTTGGTGTGACAGTGCCCTTCTTGTGCTGTTTTCTCCTGGATTCCTATTTTCCCCACAGCATGTCTCGTGGTGCTCGACACCTTCCCAATGCTCCTTCCCCACTTCGGACAGTCTTGGCCCAGGACTTAACAGATTTGATTAAGAGATGAAAAAAAAAACGATCAATTCTGAGAAGCCAGCATTTAGAAACTTGGACACATTTGTTAAAGAGATCGCTATGGATTCTGCTAGCAGGAGGAGTGCAGTAGGAAGAGGAAACATTGTCAGATGATAGGAACAGGGAGAATTGAAGGTTCTGGAGGTGGTGAGGGTGTTACAGAGAGAGGCAAAGTCCTGAACAATGTTACAATGCCAGTACGGATTGCTGCAGCTAGAGCTGTTTGCAGAGTTAGGGATGGAGATATGTATTCTCATTGATTCATTCGCGGCCTGAGGATGTCACCGGATGGACCAGCATACATTACCCCACTGCTAATTGCCTAGAGACAGCTCAGAGTCAGACACATTGCTGTGGGACTGGAGTCACATGTGAGCCAGACCAGGTAAGAATGCTAGATGTCCCTCCCTGAAGGACACACGTGAACAAGTTGATTTTTTCCAGAAAATCAACAATGTTTATACAGTGACCTCACTAATGTCCTGTACAGACACACCATGACATCCCAACTCCTACTCTCAATGCTCTGCCCAATGAAGGGTAACCATCCCAAACGCCTGCTTCACCAGCCTGTCTACCCATGACGCTACTTTCAAAAGACTGTGTATCTGCGTCCCTGGGTCACTGATTGACAAGGGCCCGAATGTTTACTTTACCAGTCCAGCCTGGTCTGTTTTACCACAATACAACATCTTGCATTTCTCCACCTGTTCTTTCTAACCTCACTGACCCAGCAGAACTGTTGATCCCTTTGTACTCTTCGATAACCCTCTTCACTGTCCACTTTATCACCAATTTCAGTCTCACTCCCAAACTTGGTAACCATGACTCCTGTATTATCATCCAAGCAGTCACACCTACACATAGGTATATAGGAACTGAAGGATTTAAAGAGATTACACAGACCTGGAGTGTTGTATGCAGAGGAGGAGATTAAACTGATAGGGATGGTTTTAGAGACTCAACAATGTTTGGAAATAATAGGGGTTGCCATGGCGATAGCAGGTTTCAACAATTCGGAGGATATAGGTCTGAAGGAGCTTTGTCTGTTAGCGATGGTACAGTAAAGGGAATTGTAGTGGCTTCCCTTTCATAGCAATCCATAAGCACTTACAATAGCCTGTTTGACATGTGCATTATCTCTCGACCATTCATCAGACAGCACTGCAAATACTTCACTGCCTCCGCCTACCAGCTTAGACTGAACTAGCATTACCCAGAAGACCTCAGGCCACTCTGTCTGTCTGTGCAATTTTTCAAATGAAATACAGAGTTCCTTGACAGTAAAGTCACAGGTAGTCAGGGTAGCGAAGAAGGCACTTGGTATGCATTCCTTTACTGGTCAGAGTATTGAATACAGGAGTTGGGGGGTCATGTTGCGGCTGTACAGGACAGTGGTTAGGCCACTTTTGGAAGACTGCATGCAACTCTTTTCTACTTCCTATCGGAAGGATGTTGTGAAAATTGAAAGGGTTCAAAGAAGATTTACAAGGATGTTGCCAGGGTTGAGCTATAGGGAGAGTTGAACAGGCGATGGTTGTTTTCCCTGGAGAGTCGGAGGCTGAGGGGTGACCTTATTGGGGTTTATAAAATCAAGAGGGACATGGATAAGGTAAATAGACAGTGTTTCCCCTGGGGTGTGCGAGTCCAGAATTGTAGGGCAAGGTTTAGGGTGAGAGGAGAAAGATATTAAAGAGAACTAAGGGGCAACGTTTTCACGCAGAGGATAGGACATGTATGGAATGAGCTTGCAGAGGAAGTGGTGGAGGCTAGTACAACTGCAACAGTTAAAAGGCATCTGGATGGATGTATGAATAGGAAGGATTTAGAGGGAGATGGGCCGGGTGCTGGCAGGTGGGACTATATTGGGTTGAGATATCTGATCTGCAGGATGGGACCGTGAATGTATTGTGGAACCTGGAGGATGTTATAATTTGAACTACAGGTAATTTTTGATTGGATCTTTCAGCCAATCTTACAGATGGTACAATTGCAACATTTAAGAAGTATTTGGATGGATATATGAATAGAAAGAGTTTGGAGGGACATCGGCCAGGTACAGGCAGGTGGGACTAGATTGAGTTGGGATATCCTGTCGGCATGGCCGGGTTTGACTGAAGGGTCTGTTTCCACGCTGTACATCTCTATGACTGTAAGATCGGCTGAATGGTCCAATCAAAAATTACCTGCGGTTCAATTCATAATATCCTCCAGGTTCCACAAGCCTTCCTCGGTCACATCTGCAGGTTCTATGAATTGCGCAACCTCCTGCAGGTCCCAAGTCCCTTCCTACATTTGTACCATCCTCCAGGTTCTGCAGCCCTTCATACCTCGTAACATGGCCCAGACTCTCCAACTCGTCCTTCCTCTGCAATGTTCCCTAGAAGGGCACTGGAGGATGGTGGGGGTTACAGAGATATGGAGGGACATCAGGATGGCAGGATTTTGCAGACATTAGGAATATAGGGACTTGAGGAGGTTTCACAGTTTATGAGTGTTGTAGGGTCTGGAGGAACTTACAAAGGTAGGCATAGTTTGAGATCGGAGGATTCTGCAGAAAACCTTTATGTGGTTAAAGGCAGAATTCTTAGCAGCGTGCAGGAACAAAGGGATCCTGTTTCCCTCAGGTTACCACCCAAGTTGACAGGGTGTTAAGAAGGCATATGGTGTATTGGCTTTCATTAGCAGTGGAATTGAGTTGAAAAGATGCGAGGTTTTGCTGCAGCTCTACAGAACCTCAGTTAGACCACACTTGGAATATTGTGAACAGTTCTGTTTGCTTCATTATAGGAAGGATGTGGAAGCTTTAAAGACAGTGCAGAGGAGATTGAACAGGATGCTGCCTGGACTGGAGGGCATGCCCATAGAAGGTAGGTTGTAGAAGCTGGGGCTTTTCTGATCAGAGCGAAGGAGGAAGAATGGTGACATGATAGAGGTGTACAAGGGAATGAGAGGCATAGATGGAGTGGATAACCAGAGACTATTTCCCATGGTGAAATGGCGATCACAAGGAGACATAAGTTTAAGGTAATTGGCGGTACGTTTAGCTTAGATATCAGAGGGATATGGGCCAGGTGCTGGCAGGTAGGACTAGATGGGGTTGGGATATCCTGTCGGCATGGACGGGACTGGTATGTTATTGACACAGTGTGGTGGGTGTGTGGAATGGACTGCCAGCCGTGGTAGATTCAGACACATTACACACATCTAAGCAACTCTTGGATAGGCACATCAATGACAGTAAAATGTAAGATATGCAGGTTAGATTCGTCTTCAGAGTAGGATAAAAGGTCAGCACAATATTGAGGGCTGAAGGGCTTGTACCGGAATGTGCTAATCCATGTTCTAAATAGCAAGGGTTATGATGGCAGCAAGAGGTTCCGGGAAGTGGGAGAGGATGTGATCTAAATGAAGTGACACAAATAGGAGGCGTTGCTAAGGTTGTATGAGGTAACAGAGACAGCAATGGTCTGATCTGGAGCAGATGTCCCAGACTGGGAGGGGTATGGGGACTGGAGGTGGTTTCACAGAGAGGAAGGGGCACAGAGCCACAGGAGGTTACAGAAATGTGGAGAGCTGGCGGGCCTACAGGAGTTCATGGAGATGGGAGGTTGGGAGGAATGGAGCAGTTTACAGGGATAAGGATAGTGGTATTTTACACAGACAGGAATGTTTCAGGTGAATGGAGCTGAGTACAGAGATAAAGTGGGTTGTACAGATTGGAAAAACAAATAGACATATGGAGGGTAGTCGTGACTGAAGATGTTTATAGATACAGGAAGGCTTAGGTTCTGCAGGTTATTTAGATAAAGAGGGTGTGGAATCAGACAGATTCTCCAAGTGACAAAGACAGCAATTTTGGTTGGAGGCAGTTTCACAGATTAGGGAGCATTCGTAACCTCCTCCAGTTTAGTCAGAGTGGGAAGGGTTGTAGGGGAGGGAGACGTTTACACATGTAAGAGCTGGAGAAGATTATGGAAATGAGTAGATAAATGGAGACACTACAGCATGTTCCATTGACAGGGTGGGTGCTGGCAATGAAAAGATATCACACAGATAGTGGGTCTTGTAGGAACTGGATTGAAAGAGTCGCAGGCATTGGAATGACTTCTGCAGACTGGGAGTGTTACAGGGACTGAGAGGTTTGTAGGGTCTCCACAGATTGATGGTGTCTTTAAGAATAGAAGAGTTTATCTAGATACTGAAAGCTTAAACCCAATGCATGCAGTCTTCATTTCAAGACCAGAGCCTTATTATCCCACACCAGCCAAGGATCCCTAACCCTGCCAGCTTTTCCCTTTATCCCAATGGGGCAGACTGGTCCTGGATTCTTCAGATCACACTTTGAAAAGCCTCCCATTTGCCAGTTGTTTCTTTTCCTTCAAACAGACTCACCCAATCGATTAGAATCATAATGTGGAGGTGCCAGTGTTGGACAGGGGATGTACAAAGTTAAAAATCACCCAACACTCGGTTCCAGTCCAACCAGTTTATGTGAAAGCAGTAGCTTTCAGAGCACTGCTCCTTCATCAGGTGGTTGTGAAGCACAATCCTAAGGCACAGAATTTATAGCAACAGGATGGCAGGGTCATGGAATATAATATCAAACAAATTTAGTTGAAGCCTTTCATCTGTTACGGTGATCACCAGCGCTTCCAAAGCGAGTTGGATTATAACTGGGCATTGTGCAATTTTAAATTCACAGCATTGACGCTGGCCAGATCCTGCAGAATGGCCCCAAACCTGGCCCTGTTCCAGTTTTCCTCTTCAATCTGGGGACCTGCTGATCTTCCTTCATAACTATGTTAAAACAAAGACAGTTGTGGGCACTGGACCCAAAGTGCTCTCCGAATGACACTTCAGTCACTAACCCGGCCTCGTTTTCTGAGTTGGGGGGTGGGGTCCAGTGTCGCACCTGCCTGAGTAGAGTAGGGCCCTCTGCATATTGATTTAGCAACCTTTCTTGGACATATTTGAAAAATTGCACTCTGTCCGAGTCTGTTATACTCCAGGTGGCCCAGTCAATACAGGGAATATTAAAATCTCCAGCCTGTACTCCTCTATTATTCCTATAGTTATCTGCAATCCCTCTACACACGTGCTCCTCTGGTATCTGTTGGGTCTACTCAGTCTACAATACAGTCCCAACAAAGTGACCACCTCTCTTCTTTTTTCTAACTTCTAACCATGTGGAATTTTAAATGAATATATGTTTTAAAAATTAGAATTAACAATCCATAAATAAGTATTGATAAAAATCCAAACACTTGACCTTCAGAGAAAGACGACAGTTCACTTTCACGTGGTCTGCACGACATATCCACAGCAAAGTGTTTGCCTCTCAATGACCCTGTGAAATGGGCGAGCCAGCTGCTTAGCTCAAGGGCAGCAAGGGATGGGCAATAAAGGCTGGTCAGCCAGAGACACTCACATCCCAGACCGGATTTTTAAAAAATCCATTCAGATTGGTCCCAGCACAGTTCCAGTGGAACAATGTCCTGGCCAATCACATTGGTAGGATTATGGACAGGGCTTTTAACTGACAAAGAGGATGCTGGGACAGGCTTCAGGTGAAAGAAGCTTTCCAAATCCAAATAGAAAAGGTGAAGCAACAGAAAATGTGACCGAAGACAACAGAAAGGAACAGGATGGGCCAAAGTTTAACTAAAACTGTAGATCAGCAAAACCATTTGTGACAGGAAATTGTGGGAAAGAGAAAATTATGTTTTTTATTAATGGACAAAGTCTCTGCAACAAGGTAGATGGATTTGTGGCACAGAAATAAAAGAGATTTTGACACCAGAGAGATGTGGTTACAGGGCGAACAAAAGGTGGACATAAATATTCAATGTTTCGCAACATTGTGCAAATTCAGGCAAAATGGACAACGCTAGCAATAATGGGTAAGACGGGCATTACAGAGAAAGCATTTGGTCTCAGATCATGAAGTAGAGTCAGTCTGAATGTAACCTCTGGCTATTCCTTGTAAGGACACAAGCAGCAGAACAGTTTTAGACCACTGAACAGCATTCCCTTGCTCATCACTGCATTACACAGGAACTCATTGGAATTTTTAATAAAGGAATGGTGAACATTTATTGAAATTTCAATATTTGCAAAGTCTGGGACAGTCACACTGACAACAGTGATATTGGAAGAGGAGTTCAGAGAATTTTTTTCAGTATTTCTTAGAATAACACATTGTGCAACCGGCGAGGGACGTAACTGTCTCAGAGCGACTGTTGTGTGAGAAAGCTTAGTGAATGAGTTATGTCATTCTGGAGAGATCCTCAGGAAAATTGTGATAAAGTGCAGTTTAAAGAAAAATAAAGTTTTCAAGTAAATCACAGAAAGGACAAGCTACAAATAGAAACAAAAATAGCCAATTACATGGGTTTGAGAGGAAAAATGACCAAGGTAAATAGGCTACACAGACTGAAATATGGGTGTCTGGAAATGAACTGTGGAAAACATTTGAATGAACAGTGTAAAACACTCAACAAAAGGACATTCCATTAACAGACAAAAACTCAGCAAGAAATCCCCACCGGTCCCTCACTCAGGACAAAATGGATCATATTAGATTAGGAAGCTGAGAAGATCACCACAAAATACTTAAAATCCTCAAGTGAGAGTTTTAGAGTAAGTTTTAAAGGGATTGCAATGGGTCTGCTAGCAGGAGGAGGGCAATGGGAAGAGGAAACATTGTCAAGGTTTATTGATACGTTAGGAACAGGGAGAGATGAAGATGCTGGAGGTAGTGAGAGAGTTACAGAGAGTGGTCAGGGCCTGAACGGTGATACAAAGCCAGTACGAATTACTGCAGCTGGAGGGGTTTGCAGAGGTAGGGAGGGACATATTTATTTTTATTTATTCATTCATGGGATGTGGGTGTCACTGCCTGGACCAGCATTCTTTGACCCCATGCTAATTACCCAGAGATTGTTGGTGGATATATATACTTTCCTGGACTCAGGTGAAGTGCTGAATGACTGGCGGATCGCTAATGTGGTTCCTTTGTTCAAAAAGGACAGCAGGGATAGGCCAGGTAATTACAGAGCAGATAGTCTGACAGCAGGGGGAGGGAAATTATTGGAATGAATTATGAGGATGAATCCACACTTGCAAAGATAAGGATCAACTTGGTTTAGTCATCACAGATTTGGCAGAGGAAGATACAGTCTGAGGAATTCAGTTCAGGTTTTTGAAATTGTGCTTAAGTATATTGATGAAGGCAGTGCAGATGATGTGGGTTACATGGACTTGAATAAGTCCTTTGATAAGATGCAAAATGGAAGGTTGGTCCAAAAGGACTGGGTTCCAAGGCAGGTTGGCAAATTGGATGCAAAACTGGTGGGTAGAATACTTTCACCAACGGGTGTACACAGGGATCTGTGCAGGAACCATTGACCATTAATGACTCGGATGGGAAAGCAGAAGGTATCATTAGTAGGTTTGCAGATGATATGAAAGGTGAGGGTGTTATCCACAGTGAGGGGGATGGTCTCCGTCTGCTGTTCGATGTCGATCAGATGATAATCTAAGCAGAGTTCAGTTCTGATTGAAGTGAGGTGATACTCTGTGGGAGGTACGATAAGCGAAGGATAGACATAATGAATGGTAGGACTTTGCGGAGTACTGAGGAATACAGGGACCTTGGTGGACAAGTTCATAGATCCCTGAAGGTGTCAGCACAGGTTTACAGGGTGGGAAAGGCACCTCAACTGGGAGCGGGAGAGGGACCCACATCCTGCTGGGGTGAATTGCTAGAGATGCTTGAGAGGACATAACCTAGTCTGGCAGGGTGTTGGACCTTAAATAAACGTAAGGCCAGAAAGAAGATTGAGACAGGTACACGTGTTAAAGACAGCAATTTCAGCAGATAAGCCAGGCAAGAACATAGCAGGCAATGGGGGAAAACTGATGATTCAACTGCATTTATTTCAATACAAGGGGCCTGACAGCTAAGGAAGGTGAACTCAAGGCATGGATTGGAACATGGGACTGGGGTATTTTAGTTATTACAGAAACACAGCTGAGGGAGGGGCAGGACTGGCAGTTCATTGTTTCAAGGTAGAGATGCTCCAGGAAGGGGAGGCAACAGTGGACGTGTGGTGGTGGGTTTTGATTGCATGAATCATCCCAGCAGGACTTAGAGAGGATATTCCTGTGGGATCGCCCAGTGAAGCTAAGTTAGAACTGAGAAATAAGAATGGGTCATCACGTTGATACGATCTGACTGCTGACCCCGAATAATCCGTGGCAGACTGATGAACAAATGTATCGGGACATCTTAAATATCAACCATAATAATGGGGCTGTTATGGTAGGGTTTTTGAACTTTCCAAACCTAGACTGGGACTGCCAGTGTTCAGCATTTGCAAGGGAGGCATTTGGTAATTGTGTTCCAGGATCTCCCAATCAATATGTAAATGGCCTGAAAAGAGAAAGGGGCAAAACCTGACCTCCCCTTGGGAATCAAGGTAGGGAAGGGGACTGAGATGTGAGTGGCCAAGCGTTTTGCCAAAGTAACCACAGTTCTCGTAGTTTGAAAACAGCTTTGGAAAAGGACAGGCCTGGTCCACAAGTGCAAGTTATAAAATGGAGCCTGACCAATCTTGATCGTATTAGCCAGGAACTTTCAAAATGTGATTGGGGAAGGGAATTATTTACAGGGAAAGGGAAGTTTGGCAAGTGAGAATATTTTTAAACTGATCGACCTGCGTCAGCATGTTCCTGTGTGTGTGCAGCTCAATGCTGACAGCATTCGGAAACACTGGCTGTCTATTGAGGGTCTGGTCAAGGAAAAGGGGGCACATGTCAGGTATAGCCAGCTGGATCAAGGGAATCCCTGAGGATATACAGGGGCTGTAGGAATACACTTTGAGTAGAAAACAGGAATGGAGAAAGGCTCAATGAAATAGCCTCAGCAGAGAAGGAAAGGGGAATCCAAAAGTGATTGTATCAGTATATTAAGAGTGCATAAGGAACTCAGGACAAAATAGTATCCATTAAAGATCAATGAGGCCATCGATGTGTGGAACTGCAGGATATTTGCTAAGATCCTAAACAATTTTTTCACTCCAGAACTTACTGAGGACAAAGACTGGGGAACTCAGGGAACAAGAGTAATGCATGAGACCACATTCGGAGTCCTCTGCAATTCCAGTCTCCCTGCTACAGGAAGGATATTGTGAAACTTGAAAGGGCTTAGAAAAGCTTTACAAGATATTTCCCGGGTTGTTGCTGAATAAGCTGGGGTTACTGTCACTGGAGAATCGGAGACTGAGTGATGACCTTACAGAGGCTTATATGAACATGAGCGGTATGAGCGGCATTGAGATTGCACAGACATTTGCGAGGCCTGTTCTCCAATACTCTGTGCAGTTCTGGTCGCCCAGTTATAGGGAGGATATTATTAAGCTGCAGGGGATTCAGAAGAGATTTACCAGGATATTGCTGGGTATGGAAGGCTTGGGTTCTGAAAAATGGCTGGATAGGCTGAGTCTTTTTTCACTGGAGCCTGGAGGTTGAGACATGATACTATAAAGGTTTATGAAAAAAATGAGGTATATAGATCCATTTAATGGTAGCTGCCTTTTCCGCAGGATGGGAGAGTCTCGAGAGGAGGGGCCACATTTTTAAGGTTAGCGGAGAGAGATGTTCAAAAAAAAGATATGGGGCAATTTGCTACACCGAGGGTGGTTTGAGTTTGGAATGAACTTCCTGAGAAAGGGGTTGATGTGGGTACAATTACAACACTTTAAAGATATTTGGATAAACAGGTGAATAGGGAAGGGTTGGAGTACTATGGGCCAGCAACAGGCAGCTGGGAAGAGTTGAGTTTTAGATGATGGTGGGTATCAGCTGAAGGGTCAGTTTCCATGCTGTCTGGCTCTATGACAAGAATATGGTTTTATTCCATTATTGAAGAAAGGATCAGGGCTGGGTCCACTGATGTGCATCATCTACATAAATGATTTGGTTGAAAATATAGAAGTGATTGTGCGTAAGTTTGTTGATGATCAAATTAATGGTGTAGTGGGCAGTAAATACGGTTATCAAAGGGGGTCTTGACCAACTGGGCCAGTGGACCAGACAATGAAAGATGGAGTTTAATTCAGGTGTTGGATTTTGTTAAGACAAACCATAGAGGACTAATACAGTTAATGGAAGGGCTCTGGCCAGGGTTGTCGAATAGAGAGAAAGAGAGAGAGAGAGAGAGAGAGACCAGGGGGTGCAAGTTTCATTGTTCTTCAGAAGTGGCATACCGGATGGACAGGGTGGGAAAAGCGACATTTGGCAAATTTGCCGTCATTGACAGATGAATCTTCGGGGTGGCCCTAAGAATGGTGAATAGCCAAGGGTAGGTGAGTCCAAAACTCGAGGATATAAACGGGACGTGAGAGAGCAAGGACTTGAAGGGGGAGCTGACGGGGAACATTATCCACAGAGGATGGTGCATAGATGGAACAGACTGCCTCAGGCACATGGGAGAAACAAGAACAATTACAGCATGGAACAGATATTTGGGAGGTACATTGAGAGCAGAAGGTTTGAAGAGATAAGGGCCAAATGCAGGCAAATGAGACTCATTCAGTTTAGGTAACATGGGCAGTATTGAGGAGTAGGACCACAGGTTCTGTTTCCGTGCTGTATCACTCTGTATCCAGTTAAAGAGGATTACAGTACCAAAATAAGGCATGTTGTGGACACTGAAGCAAGTTACAGCGATAGGGATGGTAGTCTGGAATGCAGTACATCTCAAATATGTGGAGGGACTATCGGGAAGGGAGGAGGTTACAGGGACAACTACTGTTATAGGAGTTAAAAATGACTGAAGATACTGGTGCACAAGCCATGCCACAGATACAGTGTTGCAGAGTAGTGAGTCTTAATACAGTGTTGGAGGGAGAACACAGAACAGAAAGATCCCAGGCAGCATTCACACCCTCTCGTGGGAGGCCTGCTTTCCCCTCTGTTGTCCTGATGCTCACTAAGACAGCACAGGCCTGGACTGATAACTCTGAACTCCCGATGCTGTCTCAGTGCAACATAAGTTAAAGTAGATGTGGTGATTGAGCATGGGGTGTGTCTATACTGTGCTCCCCATCAAGCACTGTATCTGTATCATGTATTGTTAGCCGATGTTTGCAGCCCTCCCATTGCTCCCTGCTCTGTGCACTGTGAGTGATCTTACCTCACTGCAGGATTTATTGAAGGCTCCAGATCTCCCTGCCCTTTGTCTCCCTGGCTGACCAACCATCTTCAATGAGGTGATGGATGAGACACACAGCAGTTGGGAAGTCTATTGAGTCAGGAACTTCCTGAGTACCTACAGGAGACCGAGAAATAGACAGAATGGAAAATTAGACTGATTCAGTGAGGGTTACACAAGGAGAATGGAAATGAACCCCACAGATATCTAGAAAATCCCAAGCTCCATCCCTGGCCTGTGCTGTTGCGTCTCTCTGGAGTGGAGAATTCTGTTGGCTCAGGATCTGGAGTAGCTGCAAGAGCGAGAGACACTGACAGAGGCAGCAATTAGACCCACACAGGGAGGGATACCACATGGAGAGAGACTAAGTGATATCACCGGAGTGCTGGAAGACTTCAGGATCACACAATCATGTTGGAAGAATGGGTTTAGCTTCATGTATCAGTGCTCAGGGATGAGCAATCAGTGAGCAGGTGAAGCGATGGCCTAGTAATATTATTGTTAGCGCATTTGTCCAAAACCTCAGCCAGTGCTCAGGGGAGGCAGGTTTGAATCCCATCATAAGATATGGTGGAATTTAAAATCAATAATTTTAAAAATAGCAATTAACAATCCATAAACAAATATGAAACCATTGCTGATGTACAAAAATTACAATCCCTTAGATTAGATTTTGTACAGTGTGGAAACAGGCCTTTTGACCCAACCTGTCCACACCATCCATCCAAAGATTAACCCACTCAGACCCTTCTCTCTCGACCAAATACACCTAACATCATGGGCAATTTAGCATTGCTAATTCGCCTGACTTGCACGGCTTTGGACTGTGGGAGGAAACCGGAGCATCCGGAGGCATTTCATGCAGACACAGGGAGAATGTGCAGACTCCACACAGCCACCTGGGGCTGGAATCGAACCTGGAACCCTGGTGCTGTGAGGCAGGAGAGCTAATCACTGAGCCACCGTGGCGTGCACTTCGCCTTTTGACAACGAGATCTGATCATCCTCACTTGGTCTACACGACATACCCACAGCAAGGTGTTTGCCTCTCAATTACCCTCTGAAATGGCCGAGCAAGCTACTCAGCTCATGGGCAGGTAGGGATAGGTAATAAAGGCTGGTCAGTCAGAGACACCCACATCCCCTACCTGATTTATAAAAAAAATCTAATAGAATGGTCCCACTGGTATCGTGGTGGGCCCAGTGACCTGGGTCCTGGCCAATCATGTCAGTAGGTTTATGGACAGGGCTTTAAACTGACAGAGAGGATGCTGGGACAGGATCCAGATGAAAGGAATTTTCCAAATCCGAAGAGAAAAGGTGAAGCATCGGAACAACATGGGAATGTGACTGAAGGCAAGCAGGAAGGACCAGGAAGGGTCAGCGATTAACTAAAACTGTACATCAGTGAATAGGTTTGTGACAGGAAATTGTGGGAAAGAATAAATTATTTCATTTTTGAATGGATGAAGTCTTATCAATAAGGCAGATGGATTAGTGACACTGAGATAAAAAAAAAAGGTTTAGACACCAGAGAGATATGGTTACAGGGTGAACAAAAGGTGGACATAAATATTCAATGGATCACAACCTTGCGGAAACTCAGGCCAAGTGGGCAACGCTAACAATAATGGGTAAGAAAGGCATTACAGAGAAAGCATTTGGTCTCAGATCATGAGGAAGAATCAGTCTGAATGTAAATTCTGGCTACTACTTGCCAAGGACACAAGCAGCACAACAGTTTTAGACACTGAACAGTATTCCCTTGCTCATCACTGCATTACACAGGAACTCATTGGAATTTTTTAAACAAACACATTGCGATAATTTTGGGAAACATCAATATTCACAAAATGTGGGACAGTCACACTGACAACAGTGATATTGGAAGAGGAGTTTAGACAATTAGTTTTCACTGTTTCTTTGAATAACAAATTGTGCAACTGGCGAGGGACATAACTATCTCAGAGCGACCGTTGTGTGATGAAACTTCGTGAATGAGTAATGTCACCTGGAGAGATCCTCAGGGAAATTGTGATAAAGTGCAGCTTAAAGAAATATAAAGTTTTAAAGTGAATCACAGAAAGCACACGCTACAACTAGAAACAAAATTAGCCAATTACGTGAGTTTGAGAGGAGAACTGACCAAGGTAAACAGCCTAAACAGATTGAAACATGTGTCTGTAAATGAACAGTGGAAACCATTTAAAGGAGCAGTGTAAAACACTCAACAAAAGGACATTCCATTGAAACAGACAAATCCTCAGCAAGAAATTCCCATCGGTCCCTCACTCAAGTAAAAAGGATCATATTAGATTATCGGGCTTAGAGGATCACCGAAAAGTACTTAAAATCCTGAAGTGAGAGAATGTTTTAGCAGTAAGTTTTAAAGGGATTGCAAAGGGTCTGCTCGCAGGAGGAGGTCAGATGGAAGAGGGAATAATTGTCAAGGTTTTATGTCACAAAAGGAACCGGGAGAGCTGAAGGTGCTGGAGGTGGTGAGAGAGTTACACAGAGTGGTCAGGGTCTGAAGGGTGTTACAAAGCCAGTACAGATTGCTGCAGGTGGGAGGGATTTGCAGAGGTAGGGAGGGACATAGGTATTTTTATTTATTCATTCATGGGATGTGGGTGTCACTGCCTGGACCAGCATTCTTTGCCCCACTGCTAATTATCCAGAGTATAGCACAGAGTCAGCCATATTGCTGTGGGTCTGGTGTCCCGTGCAGGTCAGACCAGGTTAGAATGTCAGTTGTTCTTCTCTAAAGGATGTAAGTGAACCAGATGAGTACTTCCTACTGGTCAACAATGCTTTTATATACAGCCACAACATGACATCCCAACTCCTACTCTTATTGCTCTGCCCAAAGAAGGTAACCATCCCAAATGCCTGCTTCACCAGCCTGTCTACCTGTGACACCACTTACAAAGAGCTATCTACCTGCATCCCTGGGTCTCTGACTGACAACACCACCCAGGGCCCGAACACTAACTGTACAGGTCCCACCCTGGATTGTTTCATCAAAAAGGAACACTTCACATTTAGCTAATTAAACTCCATCTGCTATTCTTCAGCCCACTATCCCAGCAGTACTGTTAATCTTGTTGTATCTTGGATAAATTTCTTCACTGTCCACTTTACCAACAATTTCAGTGTCACTCAAAAAACGTACTTACCACAAAACCAATATTCCCATCCAAACCATTTATCCAAATGACAAACAACAGGGGACCAACTTCACCGCTGGTCACATGCCTCCAGTCAGAAAGACAACATGCCTCCCATTGCCCTCTGTCTCCCACCATCAAGCCCAATTTTGTATCCAGTTGACTAGCTCCTCCTGAATGCCATATCCTTTTACATTGATCTGAGCTTATTACCCATTTCCCAGACGGATCGTAGAACACAGAACAGTACAGCACAAGACCTTTCGGCCATGATGTCATGCCCACCTTTTACCCGACTGTAAGATCAAACTAACTGACATACCCTTCATTTTGCTCCCATCCATGTGCCTATCCAAGAGTCTGTTAAATGTCCCATTCCACCAATTCACCACTCTCTATTTAAAGGACCTACATCTGAAATCTCCTCTTACCCATCCTCCAATCACCTTACAATTATGCCCCCTGGTACCATGTATACCATGGGATAAAGAGGTCTCTCAATATTCACTCCATCTATGCCTCACACCACCTTGTTCACTTCTACCAAATCACACCACACCCTTCTTCACTCCAATGAGAAAAGCCTTAGCTCCCTCAACCTTTCTTCATAAGACATGCTCTCCAGAACAGGCAGCATTCTGGTAAATCTCTTCTTTACCCTCTCTCAAGCATCCACATCCTTCCTGTAATGAAGGGATCAAAACTGAACACAATATTCTAATTGGGATCTAAACAGGGCTGTATAGAGCTGCAGCATAACCTCACGGCTTTAAAAACTCAATCCCCCAGCTAATGAAAGCCGATACACCATATTCTTTCTTAACAACACTATCAGCTTGGTGACAAATTTGAGGGGATCTCTGGTCATGAAATCCAAGATCCATCTGTTGCTCCACACTATCCAGTATTCTGCCTTTATCCCTGTATTCTGCATTCAAGTCTCACCTTCCAAAATGCATCACTTCACACTTTTCCAGATTTGACTTTATCTGCCACTTCTCAGCCCAGCTCTACATCCTGTCAATGTCCCATTGCAATCTCCAGCAGACATCCACACTATTCACCACTCCACCAACCTTCGTCTCATTGGCAAAGTTACTAACCCACTCTTCCACTCACACATCCAAGTCATTCATAAAATCACCAACAGCAGAGGTCCTGTAACCTCTCCGTGCAGAAAACCACTGGTCACCGAGCTCCAGGCTGAATGCTTTCCATCTGGCATCACCCTCTGTCTTCTATGGGCCAGGAATTCTGTATCCAGACAGACAGGTTTCCATGTATCCCATGCTCTGTACTTTCTCAATGAGCCATAAATGCATTTTGTCACATTCTCAAAGGATTCAATAAGAATTGTGAGGCATGACCTGTCCCTAACAAAGCCATGAGACTTTCTCTAATCAAACTATGGTTTTCCAAGGAATCATAAATCCCGTCTCCCAGAGTCCTCTCCAATAATCTGCACATCACAGAGAGAAGACTGACAGGTCTGTGATTCCCAGAATTATCTCCATTCCCTTTCTTGAACAACACATGGCTGATTCACCTAACCTGCTCATCTTTGGGTTGTGGGTGGAAACCGGAGCACCCGGAGGAAACCCATGCAGACATGGAGAGAATGTGCAAACTCCACACAGACAGTCACCTGGGGCTGGAATTGTAATCGCGTCCCTGGTGCTGTGAGGCAGCAGTGCTAACCACTGAGCCACCGTACTGCCCCATGTAACTCTCTAGAGCCCTGCTTCGGATCTTTGGTTCCTCAACCTTAAGTCAGCTTCCTTCTTCCTCTTGACTAGATGTTGTACATCCATTGGAACCTTGTTAAATGCTTTGCTGAAGTCCATGTAGACAACGCTGACTGCTCTGCCTTCATCTATCTCTTGGCCACCTCCTCGAAGAGTCAATCCAGTTTGTGAAATACGGTTTCCCACTCACAAAGCCATGCTGAATATCTCTAATCAGCCCTTGCCTTTCCAAATATATGTAGCTCCTTTCTCTCAGAATCTCCTCCAACAACTTACCCAGCACTGGCTCACTGCGCTGTGATTTCCTGGCTTTTCCCTGCAGACCTAAAGTGATGGAATAGCATTAGCCGCCCTCCACTCTTCCGGTAACTCATTGTGTCTGATGATAATATAAATATCTCTGTTAGGGACACCGCAATCTCTTCCCTAGCTTCCCATGAATATTCAAGGATAGACCTAATGAGCTACTGAGGATTAATTAACCTTTATTTGTTTTAAGATTCCAACACTTTTTCTTCTCTGTTGAGGATTCTTTACAAGACATCACTATTTATTTCCCCAAGTTCCCGAGCTTCCATGTCTTTCTCCACAGTAAATTCTGACAAGACTATTTTGTCTAACATCTCACCCACCTCCTGATAGTTAAGGGGCCCGATTCTCTACCAGGTTACTCTTTAGCCCTTATTGAAACTTGTGTAAAGGTTTCTGAAAATTTAAATAAACCGTATCTTCGGTACAGCCAGTCCTACACCCGTATCTATCCTGCCATTTATACTCACACCAATAAAAATACAATCCTACAGGCTCAAAGCAACATTCTCTTTTTATTAAGTGTGTTTCTAAGGGTCCAGTTATTGTTCACTGACATATCCTTTCAAACACATTCCAGCTCCCGACCTACTATCAGGCCAACACTGTTTGGTTTCAGACTGGCAGCAGAAAGGGTTATGGGAGTTCGTGTTTAACAAACTGAAAAAGGGAGCTTACAGGTTCAACAGGTAATAGATGTTTTGGAAATAAGGAGGGTCATGGGGACTGAAGGACATTATGGAGATAGGGAGTGATGTGGGGACTGAATGAGATTATAGACATAAAGAGTGCAGTGGTGACTGAAGAACATCATGGAGGTAGGGAGTGCTGTGGGGTCTGAAAGGGGACAAAGAGATCGGGAGGGCTGTTGGGCCTGAACGCAGTTGCACAGATCAGGAGGATCATGGGAATTGAAGGAGGTTACTCTGAATGGGAGGGTCGTTTGGTCAGGGTGAGATTATGGAGATAGGGAGGGTCGTGGGGCCTTTTGGAGGTTATGGAATTAGGGAGGTTTTGGGGAAGGGTTCAGGTTACATGGATGGGAAGAGTCGTGGGGACTGAAGGAGCTTATGGAGATAGGGAGGTCTGTGGGGACTGAAGGAGGTTATATAGAGAGTAAGCTTATAGAGAACCACAGGAAAGAAGAGCAGATATCGTCCATTTGACCACAGAGTCGGTCCCACCATTCAATATGATCAGGACAGATATCTAACCCAGTACAGTGTTCTTGCTTTCACATCTTAATCTGATATTATAGTGACTACTGGCATTCAGTGATACAGCGGGCTGTAGTCACTGGGACGGGGGTAGGGGGGTGGGGAGAGTCTTACAGAGAGTGGGAGGGTTGTGGAAGCTGGGACAGGTGACAGATACAGGGAATGTTTTAGGAATGGGAGGACTTTACAGGGATTTGGAGGAATGCAGGGATGGGACGTGGTAACAATCACAGGGAGGATTTTGAGAGCTCGATCTGAGACAGGTACAGCTGAGAACAGAAGTGAGTCAAACAGTCAGGACAGGCAGGGACAAGGTAGGACTAATAAATTAAACTGCATTTATTTCAATGCAAGGGGCCTAACAGGGAAGGCAGATGAACTCAGGGCATGGTTAGGAACATGGGACTGGGATCTCATAGCAATTACAGAAACATGACTCAGGGATGGGCAGGACTGGCAGCTTAATGTTCCTGGATACAAATGCTACAGGAAGGATAGAAAGGGTGGCAAGAGAGGAGGGGGAGTGGTATTTTTGATAAGGGATATCATTATAGCGGTTCTGAGGGAGGATATTCCCAGAAATACATCCAGGGAAGTTATTTGGGTGGAACCGAGAAATAAGAAAGGGATGATCACCTTATTAGGATTGTATTACAGACCCCCCAATAGTCAGAGGGAAATTGCCAAACAAACTTGTAAGGCGATCTCAGCTATCTGTACGAATAATAGGGTAGGTATGGTCGGGGATTTTAACTTTCCAAACATTGACTGGGACTGCCATAGTGTTAAAGGTTTAGATGGAGAGGAATTTCTTACGTGTGTACAAGACAATTTTCTGATTCAGTATGTGGATGTACCTACTAGAGAAGGTGCAAAAATTGACCTACTCTTAGGAAATAAGGCAGGACAGGTGACTGAGGTGTCAGTGGGGGAGCACTTTGGGGCCAGCGACAATAATTCTGTTTGTTTTAAAATAGTGATGGAAAAGGATAGACCAGATCTAAAAGTTGATGTTCTAAATTGGAGAAAGGCCAATATTGACGGTATTAGGCAAGGACTTTTGAAAGCTGATTGGAGGCAGATGTTCGCAGCTAAAGGGACAGCTGGAAAATGGGAAGCCTTCAGAAAATGAGATAACAAGACTCCAGAGAAAGTATATTCCTGTCAGGGTGAAAGGGAAGGCTGGTAGGTATAGGGAATTCTGGATGACTAAAGAAATTGAGTGTTTGGTTCAGAAAAGGAAGGAAGCAAATGTCAGGCATAGACAGGATCGATCGGGGGAATCCTTAGAAGAGTATAAAGGAAGTAGGAGTATACTTAAGAGGGAAATCAGGAGGGCAAAACGCGGACATGAGATAGGGCTGACAAATAGAATTAAGGAGAATGCAAAGGGTTTTTACAAATATATTAAGGAAAAAAGGGTAACTCGGGAGAGAATAGGGCCCCACAAAGATCAGCAAGGCGGCCTTTGTGTGTAGCCGCAGGAAATGGTGGAGATACTAAATGAATATTTTGCATCAGTATTTATTGTGGAAAAGGATATGGAAGATATAGACCGCAGAGAAATAGATGGTGACACCTTGCGAAATGCCCAGATTACCGAGGAGGAAGTGCTGGATGTCTTGAAACGGTTAAAAGTAGATAAAGCCCCAGGACCTGACCAGGTGTACCCGAGAACTCTGTGGGAAGCTAGAGAAGTGATTGCTGGGCCTCTTGCTGAGATATTTTTATCATCGATAGTCACAGGTGAGGTGTCAGAAGACTGGAGGTTGGCAAAAGTGGTGCCACTGTTTAAGGAGGTGGGTAAAGACAAGCCAGGGAACTATAGACCGGTGAGCCTGAACTCAGTGGTGGGCAAGTTGTTGGAGGGAATCCTGATGGACAAGATGCACATATATTTGGAAAGGCAAGGACTGATTAGGAATAGTCGACATGGCTTTGTGCGTGGGAAATCATGTCTCATAAACTTAATTGAGTTTTTTGAAGAAGCAACAAAGAAGATTGAGGAGGGCAGAGTGACAGATGTGATCTATATGGACTTCAGTGAGGCATTCGACAAGGTTCCCCATGGGAGACTGATTAGCAAGGTTAGAACTCATGGAATACAGGGAGAACTAGCCATTTGGATACAGAACTGGCTCAAAGGTAAAAGACAGAGAGTGGTGGTGGAGGGTTGTTTTTCAGACTGGAGGCCAGTGACCAGAGCGGTGCCACAAGGATCAGTGCTGGGCCCTCTTCTGTTTGTCATTTACATAAATGATCTGGATGCGAGCAAAAGATGTATAGTTAGTAAGTTTACATATGACACCAAAATTGGAAGTGTAGTGGACAGCGAAGAAGGTTGCAACAGGATCTGGACCAGATGGGCCAATGGGCTAAGTGGCAGATGGAGTTTAATTCAGATTAATGCGATGTGCTGCATTTTGGGAAAGCAACTCTTAGCAGGGCTTATTCATGTAATGGTAAGTTCCAAGGGAGTTTTGCTGACCAATGAGACCTTGGAGTGCAAGTTCACAGCTCCTTGAAAGTAGAGTCGCACGTAGATAGGATAGTGAAGGCGGCATTTGGTATGCTTCCCTTTATTGGTCAGAGTATTGAGTACAGGAGTTGGGAGGTCATGTTGCGGCCATACAAAACATTGGTTAGGCCACTGTTGGAATGCTTTGTGCAATTCCGGTCTCCTTCCTGTCAGAAAGATGTCGTGAAACTTGAAAGGGTTCAGAAAAGATTGACAAGGATGTTGCCAGGGTTGGAGGATTTGAGCTACAGAGAGAGGCTGAACAGGCTGGGGCGGTTTTCCCTGGAGGTTCGGAGGCTGAGGGGTGACCTTACAGTGGTTTACAAAATTATGAGGGGTTTGGACAGGATAGGATAAATAGACAAAGCCTTTTCCCTGGGGACAGGGAGTCCAGAATTAGAGGGCATAGATTTAGTTTGAGAGAGGAAAGGTGTAAAAGATACCTCAGGGGCAACCTTTTCAAGCAGAGGGTGGTAAGTGTATGGAACGAGCTGCCAGAGGATGTGGTGGAGGATGGTACAATTGCAACATTTAAGAGGCAATTGGATGGGTATATGAATGGGAAGGGTTTGGAAGAATATGGGCCAAGTGCTGGCAGGTGGGACTAGATTGGATTGGGATATCTGGTCGGAATGGACGGGTTGGACCGAAGGGTCTGTTTCCGTGCTCTACATCTCTATGACTGTATCACTCGTGGAGGTTATAGAAATAAACTGCGTGGTCGCGTCTGGAGGAGATTAAAGGTATAAAGGTTTGTAGTTACTGAAGGAAATTACATCAGTCGGGACCAGCACAGTTTACAGAGACTGAGTGTGTCTTAGAGACAGGAAGAGTATATAGTCATCAATAGAAATGCAGAGACTAATTTATGAGAGAAGCAGGGCCACTCTGCTTTGTGCCCAGAGACAAGGAAGAGTCTAACAAGGAGGAGGTTACGAAGGTACAGAGCTTTTTTGTTGTCATGACGGGAAGGTTACAGAGATCATGAAGGTAGTAGGAGTTCAACAAAGTCACAAAGACAGGGAGGTTTTTCAGGTCTGGAAAGGACTACACTGACAGGGATGGCTTAAGGAACTGAAGAGTTAATTTTCTTCAGTTAAGGAGAGATGTGACAGAACCCAGGATTAAAGGCAAAGGCAGAAACTTGGAGAGTTTTACTGATATGAGGAGCTTACAGGGATAAGCAGGATTGTAGGGGCTGATAAAGATAGCGGAAGTGGTATCCATGAAACAGACAGTGGAGAAGCTGGCAGACATAGGGAGGGTTCTGTTGAACAGATGAATTGACAGACAAGATGGTGATAATGAAGCCAGAGAATGTTCTCATGTTCCTTTCCCAGCATTGTTCCTACATCATGCCCTCAGGGTCTGAATTAAAGCCCATGAACTCCTCCCTGAGCTGTTTACTGTGAGTGATCTTACCGGCTGCAGGATTTACTGAAGGCTCCAGATCTCACTCTCCATCTCTCTCTGGCTGACCAACCAGCTTCAATGTGGTGATGGACGAGAAGGAATTGGGAATTCTGCTGAGTCAGGGACATCAGGAATACCTACAGGAGACAGAAGTAGACAGAATGGGAAATTAGACTAATGCAATGAAGGTTACACAATGGAGAATGGCACTGAGTCCCACAGAGATATGGAAATTCCCTTCTCCATCCATGGCCTGTGCAGTTGCTTCCCTCTGGAGTGGGGAATGCTGTTGGCTCAGGATCTGGAGTAACTGCAAGAGTGAGAGACACTGACAGAGGCAGCCAATAGACCCACACAGTGAGGGATATCACATGGAGAGAGACTGAGTGATATCAGCAGAGTGCTGGAAGGTGTCAGGATCACACAATGGTATCATCAGAAGTGGTTCTGACCAGTGAGCACTGCTCCCAGTACTCAGGGAGGACTGAGCTATTTTATTGGGATAGGCTCCTCTGGTACCAGGATTATGCAGTGTGCTATAAACGGACACAGATGAGGAGAGGGACAGGTCTGAGGTGAATGGAAATTCCCAAGTCCAAAGAGAAAAGTTGAAATATTGGAACACCATGGAGATGTGGATGAAGACCAACAGAAAGAAACATTAAGGGACTGAGTTTAATTAAAATACAACATTGTCAAATAGATTTGTGACAGGAAATTATTGGTTAAAATAAAGTAAATGCCATTTCCGCCCCTCACAATTCCTCATACAACACAAGTGACATCACTTCCGCCCCTCACACCATTGCTGATGTCACACACTCAGTGACCTCCACGCCCCCCCCACTGCCCGTGTTTGCCACCACTTCTGTCCCCACCAACACCACTCACCTGCATTCTGCTGACACCGCTCCCAAGTCCCACCGTCACCATCCCCGCTCCCAGGTCCCACCGTCACCATCCCCGCTCCCAGAACCCTGAGGGGAACACCACCCCTGTTCATGACTCCATCCCCATCCCCCCTAACACCACACCCACTCCAGTTACAGGCACCGTCCCCTCCCCCAGCACCACACCTACGCCTGGTCCCAGCTCCCACTCCTGCCGAATTTTCACCATTCCCCCTGACCTCCCCCTCACTGAGGACGAGTGATCAGTCCTCAGCAAAGGCCTCATCTTTATCCTCCTCCGTCCAAACATCAATTAATTTAATACACGCCGTGATATCGAACACTCCTTCCACTGCCTCCGCCTCAAAGCTTATTTTGACAATGAACACTCCCACCTATTTTCTGAGAACCCCTTTTCCGGCCTCCAATACACTCCATCCACCTGGACACCCCGCGCTGGCCTATTACCTGCCTTCGATCTCTTCATTTCCAACTTCCACCGACACATTAACCGCCTCAACCTATCTACCCCCTCCCCCACTCAAACCTCTCACCCTCACAACGTGCAGCCCTCCACTCCCTCTGCTCCAATCCCAACCTCACCATCAAACCAGCAGATAAAGGGGGTGCAGAGGTAGTCTGACACACTGACCTCTACACCGCTGAAACCATGATGTCAACTCAAACATACCTCCCCCTACCACCCCCTCTACCATGACCCACCTCCCATCACCAAACCGTCATCTCCTA
The DNA here is from genome assembly GCF_020745735.1 of Hemiscyllium ocellatum. NCBI lineage: Eukaryota > Metazoa > Chordata > Chondrichthyes > Orectolobiformes > Hemiscylliidae > Hemiscyllium > Hemiscyllium ocellatum. Next base: position 48,389 of record NW_026869321.1, read on the forward strand.
GAGCATACAGAACCTCATCACCTCAGGAGGAGATCTCCCACCCACAGCTTCCAACCTCATTGTCCGGGATCCCCCACTGCCCGGTTCTACCTCCTGCCCACGATCCACAAGCCTGACCACCCTGGCCGACCCATTGTCTCAGCATGCTCCTGCCCCACTGAACTCATGTCTTCCTACCTCGACATTGTCCTATACCCCAGTCCAGGAACTACCCACATTCGTTCGAGAAACCACCCACACCCTCCACTCCTCCAACACTTCCGTTTCCTTGGCCCCCAATGCCTCATCTTCACAATGAATATCTAATCCCTCTACACCTCCATCCACCATGACCAGGACCTCCAAGCCCTCCGTTTCTTCCTCTCCCGACGTCCACAACAGTACCCTTCCACCGACACTCTCATTCGTTTGGCTGAACTTGTCCTCACCCTTAACAATTTTTCCTTCAAATCCTCCCACTTCCTCCAGACCAAAGGGGTAGCAATGGGCACCCGCATGGGCCCCAGCTATGCCTGTCTCTTTGTTGGCTACGTAGAACAGTCCATCTTCCGTAGTTACAATGGCACCACTCCCAACGTCTTCCTCTGCAACATTGATGACTGCATTGGCACCACCTCGTGCTCCCTCGAGGAGTTTGAGCAATTCATCAACTTCACCAACACATTCCACCCTGACCTTAAATTTACCGGGACCATCTCCAATACCTCCCTCCCCTTCCTGGCCCTCTCCAGCCCCTTATGACAACTGACTTGACACCAACATTTTTTACAAACCTACCCACTCCCACAGATGTCTAGATTACATATCTTCCTATCCTACCGCCTGCAAAATTCCCAACCTCTATTCCCAATTCCTCCGCCTCCGCCGTACCTGCTCCCAGGTGGGCCACTTCCACCACAGAACACACCAAATAGCCTCCTTCTTTAGGGATCGGAATTTCCCTTCCCACGTGGTAAAAGATGCCCTCCAACGCATCTCGTCCACATCCCGCACCTCCACCTTCAAACCCCACCCCTCCAACCGTAACAAGGACAGAACGCCCCGGTGCTCACCTTCCACCGTACCGACCTTCACAAAAACCAAATCCTCTGCCGCCATTTCCGCCACCTCCAAACGGACCCCACCACCAGGAATGTATTTCCCTCCCCACCCCCTCCACTTTCCGCAAATACCATTCCCTCCGTGACTACCTGGTTAGTTCCATGCTGCCCAAAAACCCACCCTCCCTTCCTGGCACCTTCTCCTGCCACCGCAGGAACTGTAAAACATGTGCCCACACTTCCTCCCTCACCTCTATCCAAGGCCCCAAAGGAGCCTTCCACATCCATCAAAGTTGTACCTGCACATCCACCAATATCATTTATTGTGTCCGTTGCTCCCGATGCGGTCTCCTCTACATTGGGGAGACTGGACACATCCTAGCAGAGCACTTTAGAGAACATCTCTGGTACACCCGCACCAATCAACCCCACCGCCCTGTGACCCAACATTTCAACTCCCCCTCCCACTCTGCCAAGGACATGCAGGCCCTGGGCTTCCTCCACCACCACTTCCTCACCACCCGACGCCTGGAGGAAGAACGCCTCACCATCCGCCTTGGAACACTTCAACCCCAGGGCATCAACGTGGACTTCACCAGTTTCCTCATTTCCCCATCCCCCATCTCACCCCACCTCCAGCCTTCCAGCTCAGCACCGCCCTCATGACCTGCCCTATTGGCTTATCTCCCTTCCCACCTATCCACTCCATCCTCATCTCTGACCTATCACCCCCATCCCCAACCCCATTCACCCATTGTACTCATTTCTACCTTCCCCCATCCTCCACTCTGACCTATCACCTTCTTCTGCACCCCATTCACCTATTGTTGCCCCCTCTCATTTATCTCCCCACTCTGCAGGCACCCTGCCTGTGTTCCTGATGAAGGGCTTTTCAAATACATTTCAAATATGTGGAGGGACTATTGGGAAGGGAGGAGGTTACAGCGATAGGACCTGTTACAGGAATTAAAAATTATTGAAGACACTGGACCACAAGACATGCCAAAGATACAGTATTGCAGAGTAGTGAGTTTTAATATAGAACTTACATTGGGGCGGTGATTGAGTCTGGGGTGTGTGTGCACTGTGCTCCCCTCTAGCACTGTATCTATGTCATGTTGTGTTAACAAATGTTTGGAGCCCTCTCATTGCTCTTTGCTCTGTGCACTGTGGGGGGCCTTACCTCACTACAGGATTTATTGAAGGCTCCAGATCTCCCTGCCCTTTGTCTCCCTCTGGCAGACCAACTGCGTTCAATGTGGTGATGGACAATCCACCCAGCAGCTGGGAAGGCTATTGAGTCAGGACTTTCCTGAGTAACTACAGGAGACAGAGAAATAGACAGAATGGGAAATTAGACAGATGCAGTGAGGGTTACACACGGAGAATGGCACTGAGTCCCACAGAGATCTGTAAAATGGAGCGATATTAAGTAATAGTCCCAGATTGCTGGAAGATGTCAGGATCACACAGTCATGTTGGAAGAATGGGTTTAGCTTCATGATGCCCTGGTATCAGTGCTCAGGGATGAGCACCCAGCGAGCAGGTGAAGTGATGGCCTAGTGGTATTTTTGCGAGAGAATATATCCAAAACCTCAGCTAATATTCAGGGGAGGCAGGATTGAATCCCGCCATCTGAAAAGGAGACATTTGAAATCAATAATTTTAAAAATAATTATTAACAATCCACAATTAAGTATGAAACCACTACTGAAGTGTAACAAATCCAAACACTTGTCCTTTAGAGAAGGACATCTGCCCATCCTGACCTGGTCTGCACGACGTACCCACAGCAAAGTGTTTGCCTCTCAATGACCCTCTGAAATGGCCGAGCAAGTTACTCAGCTCAAGGGCTTCTAGGGCTGGGCAAGAAAGGCTGGTCAGCAAGAGACACCCACATCCCAGACCTGATTTACAAAAAAAAAATCTATTAGGATGGTCCCCCTGGAACTGTGCTGGGACCTGTGTCCTGGCCAGTCATGTCGGTAGGTTTATGGACAGGGCATTAAACTGACAGAGAGGATGCAGGTGAAAGGAGCTTTCCAAATCCAAAGGGAAAAGGTGAAGCAATGGAACAACATGGGAATGTGGCTGAAGAGAAGCAGAAAGGAACAGGATGGGACAGAGTTTAACTAAAATTGTACATCAGCAAATAGATTTGTGACAGAAAATTGTGGAAGAGAGGATATTTTTTTTTTAATGGACAATGTTGCTGTAATAAGGTAGATGGATTTGTGACACAGAGATAAAAGAGATTTAGACACCAGGGAGACATGGATACAGGGTGAACAAAAATATTCAGTGGTTCGTAATCTCATGAAAACCCAGGCAAAAATGGGCAACGTTATCAATAATGGATAACAAAGGCATTACAGAGAAAGCATTTGGCCGCAGATCATGAAGTAGAGTCAGTCTGAATATAAACTCTGGCTACTACTTGCCAAGGACACAAGCAGCAGTTTTAGCCACCAGACAGCATTCCATTGCTCATCACTGCATTAAACAGGAACTCATTGGAATTTTTTAACAAAGGCATTGTGATAATTTTGGAAATCTTCAATATTTGTATAATCTGGGACAATCACACGGTCAACATTGATATTGGAAATGGAGTTCGGTTAATTTTTTTTCAGTGTTTCTTTGAAAAACACATTGTGCAACTGTTAAGGGACATAACTATCGCAGAGCGACCGTGTAATGAAACTTAGTGAATGAGTAATGTCACCTGCAGAGATCCTTCGGGAAATTGTAATAAAGTGCAGTTTAAATAAATATAAAGTTTTAAAGTGAATCACAAAAAGGGCAATCACAAAACTAGGAACAAAAATAGCCAATTACATGAGTTTGAGAGGAGAACTGACCAAGGTAAACAGGCTAAACAAACTGAAATATGTGCCTGTAAATGAACAGTGGAAAACATTTGAAGGGACAATGCAAAACACTCAACAAAAGGACATTCAATTGAAACAGTAAAAACCTCAGCAAGAAATTCCCACTGATCCCTCACTCAGGACAAAAGGGATCATACTAGATTATGAGGCTGAGAAGATCACCAAAAAGTACTTCAAATCCTGAAGTGAGAGAGTGCTTTAGAAGTAAATGTTAAATGGATTGCAAAGGGTCTGGTAGCAGGAGGAGTGCTGTGGGAATGGGAACCACGGTCAGGGTGGAAAGGAACAGGGAGAGGTGAAGGTGCTGGAGATGGTGAGAGTGTTACAGAGAGTGGTCAGGGTGTTACAAAGCCAGTCTGAATTGCTGCAGCTGGAGGGGTTTGCCGAGGTAGGGAGGGACATAGGTATTTTTATTTATTCATTCATGGGGTGTGGGTGTCACTGCCTGGAACAACGTTCTTTGACCCCACTGCTAATTACCCAGAGGGCAGCTCAGAGTCAGCCATATTGCTGTGGGTCTGGAGTCACATGTTAGCCAGACCAGGTTAGAATATTTGATGTCCTTCCCTAAAGGAGGTCAGTGAACCAGATGAGTTCTTCCCGCTGATCAACAATGCTTTTATAGTGGCCTGACCAATGTCTTGTACAGATACAACATGACATCCCAACTCCTACGCTCAGTGCTCTGCCCAATGAAGGAAACCATCCCAAACGCCTGCTTCACCAGCCTGTCTACCTGTGACACCACATTCAAAGAACTGTGTACCTGGGTCACTGGATCTCTGACTGAAAACACTACCCAGGGCCCGAACAATAACTGTACAAGTCCCACCCTGGTTTGTTTCACCAAAATGGAACACTTCACATTTATCTAATTAAACTCCATCTGCTATTCTTCAGCCCACTATCCCAGCAGTACTGTTCATCCAGGGACACACACACACACACACACACACACAGCGAGGAAGGGACACGGACACACACAGCGAAGGGGGGAACATGCATCCGCGCACACACACACACACACAGACACAGCGAGGGAAAGGACACTCACACACAGTGAGGGGAGGACATGCACACACATACACACACACACACACAGTGAGGGACACACACACGAGGGAGGGACACACACAGTGAGGGACACACACACAGCGAGGGACACACACACAGCGAGGGACACACACACACACACACAGCAAGGGACACACACACACACACAGCGAGGGAGGGGGGACACGCGCACACACACAGCGAGGGAGGGACACACACACAGCGAGGGAAGGGGGCACACACACACACACACACAGTGAGGGACGGACACGCACACATACACAGCGAGGGAGGGACACACACACACACAGCGAGGGAGGGGGACACGCACACACAGCGAGGGAGGGACAAACGCACACACACACAATGAGGGAGGGGGACACGCACACACACACAGCGAGGGAGGGGGACACGCACACACAGCGAGGGAGGGGGACACACGCAAACACACACACACACACACAGTGAGGGAGGGACACGCACACACACACAGCGAGGGAGGGACATGCGCGCACACAGCGAGGGAGGGACACACACACACACACACACACAGCGAGGGAGGGGGGACACAAACAGCGTGGGAGGGGGGACACAAACAGCGTGGGAGGGGGACATGCACACAGTGGGGGGGGACACGCACACAGTGAGGGGGGGGACACACACACAGTGAGGGGGGGGACACGCACACAGCGAGAGGGACACACACACACACACGCACACAGCGAGGGACACACACACACACACACACAGCGAGGGGGGGGGACACACACAGCGAGAGGGACACACACACACACACACACGCACACAGCGAGGGGGGGACACGTACACAGCGAGGGTGGGGACGTGCACACAGCGAGGGGGGGGACACGCACACAGCGAGGGGGGGACACGCACACAGCGGGGGGGGGACACGCACACACAGCGAGGGAGGGGACGTGCACACACAGCGAGGGGGAGAGACACGCACACACAGGGAGGGTGGGGACACACACACACACAGAGCGAGGGAGGGGACACACACACACAAACATACACAGTGAGGGAGGGACACGCACAGATACACAGCGAGGGAGGGACAGACACAGCGAGGGAGGGGGACACTCACACAGCGAGGGAGGGGGACACGCACATAGCGAGGGGGGGACACGTACACAGCGAGGGTGGGGACGTGCACACAGCGAGGGAGGGGGTGCGCACACAGCAAGGGAGGGGGACACGCACACACACAGTGAGGGAGGGACACGCGCGCGCACGCATATACACACACACACACACACACACACACACACACACACACAGAGCGAGGGAGGGACACACACACACAGCGAGGGAAGGGGGCGCACACACACACACAGTGAGGGACGGACACGCACACACACACAGCGAGGGAGGGACACGCACACACACAGCGAGGGAGGGGGACACGCACATAGCGAGGGGGGGACACGTACACAGCGAGGGTGGGGACGTGCACACAGCGAGGGAGGGGGTGCGCACACAGCAAGGGAGGGGGACACGCACACACACAGTGAGGGAGGGACACGCGCGCGCACGCATATACACACACACACACACACACACACACACACACACAGAGCGAGGGAGGGACACACACACACAGCGAGGGAAGGGGGCGCACACACACACACAGTGAGGGACGGACACGCACACACACACAGCGAGGGAGGGACACGCACACACACAGCGAGGGAGGGGGACACGCACACACACAGCGAGGGAGAGGGACACGCACACAATGGGGGGGGACATGCACACACACAGCAGGGGGTGACACACATAGCGAGGGGGACACACACACACACACACACACACATCGAGGGAGGGGGACGCGCACACAGCGAGGGAGGGGGACACATGCACACACACACACACACACACACACACACGCACGCACAGTGAGGGAGCGGGACACACACAGAGCGAGGGGGGGAACACACACACACACAGTGATGGATGGACACGCACACGTACACAGTGAGGGAGGGACACGCACACACACACAGCGAGGGAGGGACATGCGCGCACACACAATGAGGGAGGGGGACACGCACACACAGCAGGGGGGACACACACAGCGAGGGGGGACACACACAGCGAGGTAGGGGGACACACACACACACAGCGAGTGGGAGACACACACAGCGAGGGAGGGACACGCACAAACACAGCAAGGTAGGGGACATACACAAACACACAGCGAGGGAGGGACACGCGCACACACAGCGAGGGAGGGGGACACACACAGCGAGGTAGGGGGACACACACACACAGCGAGGGAGGGACACGCACAAACACAGCGAGGGAGGGACACGCACAAACACAGCAAGGTAGGGGACACACACAAACACACAGCGAGTGAGGGGGACACACACACACAGAGGGAGGGGGACACACACACACAGAGGGAGGGGGACAGACACAAACAAACACACACAGCGAGGGAGGGACACGCACACACACAGCGAGGGAGGGACACACACTCACAGCGAGGGAGGGGGACAGACACAAACACAGCGAGGGAGGGGGACACACACAAACACCGCGAGGGAGGGGGGGACACACACACAGCGAGGGAGGGACACACACAGCGAGGAAGGGACACACGCACACACACAGCGAGGGAGGGGAACACACACAGCAAGGGAGGGACATGCACACACAGCGGGGGAGGGACATGCACACACAGCGGGGGAGGGACACGCACACACAGCGAGGGAGGGGGACACGCACACACAGCGAGGGAGGGGGACACGCACACACAGCGAGGGAGGGGGGACACACACAGCAAGGGGGTGGGACACACACACAGCGAGGGAGGGACACACACACACAGCGAGGGAGGCACACGTGCACACACAGCCAGGGAGGGACACGCACACACACAGTGAGGGAGGGACACGCACACATACACAGCGAGGGAGGGACAGACACTGCGAGGAGGGGGACACACACACATAGCGAGGGGGTGGGACGCACGCACAGCGAGGGAGGCACACGTGCACACACAGGGAGGGAGGGGGACACACACACACACACACACAGCGAGGGAGGGACACGCACACACAGCGAGGGAGGGACACACACACACAGCGAGGGAGGGGGACAGACACAAACACACACAGCGAGGGAGGGACACACACACACAGCGAGGGAGGGGGACAGACACAAACACAGCGAGGGAGGGGGACACACACAAACACCACGAGGGAGGGGGACACACACACACAGCGAGGGAGGGACACACACAGCGAGGGAGGGACAGACACAGCGAGGGAGTGGGACACTCACACAGCGAGGGAGGGGGAACACACACACACAGCGAGGGGGGGACACACACACAGAGCGAGGGAGGGACTCACACACACACGCGCGCGCGCACACAAACAAACACACACACAGCGAGGAAGGGACACACAGACACACACACCGAGCGGGTGGGACACACACAGCGAGGGGGTGGGACACACACAGCGAGGGGGTGGGACATACACACAGCGAGGGGGTGGGACATACACACAGCGAGGGAGGGACACGCACACGGACACAGCGAGGGAGGGACACCGACACGCACACACAGCGAGGGAGGGGGCGCACGCACACACACACACACACACACATACACAGCGAGGAAGGGGGACACACACACAGCGAGGGAGGGACACACACACACACACACACACACACACACACACAGAGCGAGGAAGGGACGCACACACACACACACAGCGAGCAGGTGGGACACAAACAGCGAGGGGGTGGGACACACACACACAGCGAGGGAGGGACACGCACGCACACACACACACACACACACACACACAGCGAGGGACACACACACACACACACACACACACACACACACACACAGCGAGGGAGGGGACACACACAGCGAGGGAGGGGACACACACACACACACACACACACAGCGAGGGAGGGGACACACACAGCGAGGGAGGGGACACACACAGCGAGGGAGGGGACACATACACACACACAGCGAGTGAGGGGGGACACACACAGAGCGAGAGAGGGACATGCGCGCACACACACAGCAAGGGAGGGGGACACGCGCAATCACACAGCGAGTGGGGACACACACACACATAGCGAGGGGGTGGGACGCACACACAGCGAGGGAGGCACACATGCGCACACAGCGAGGGGGGGGGACACGCACACACACAGCGAAGGAGGGACACACACACACACACACAGCGAGGGAGGGACACACACACACACACGCATACACACACGCACAGCGAGGGAGGGACATGGACACGCACACACAGCAAGGGAGGGGGCACACACCCACACATACACATACACAGCGAGGGATGGGGACACACACACACATACAGAGCGAGCGGGTGGGGGACACACACAGCGAGGGAGGGACACACACACATAGCGAGGGGGTGGGACGCACACACAGCGAGGGAGGCACACGTGCACACACAGGGAGGGGCGGACACGCACACACACAGCGTGGGGGTGGGGAGACACGTACACACAGCGAGAGGGGGGACATGCACACAGCGAGGGAGGGACACACACACACACACGCGCGCGCGCACACACACAGCGAGGGAGGGGCATGCACACACAGCGAGAGAGGGGGACACACACAGCGAGGGAGGCACACATGCGCACACAGCGAGGGAGGGACACGCACACACACAGCGAAGGAGGGACACACACACACACACAGCGAGGGAGGGACCCGGACACGCACACACAGCGAGGGAGGGGGCACACACACACACACACACAGCGAGGGAGGGGGACACACACACAGCGAGGGAGGGGGACACACACACACACGCACAGCGAGGGAGGGACATGGACACGCACACACAGCAAGGGAGGGGGCACACACCCACACATACACATACACAGCGAGGGATGGGGGGACACACACACATACAGAGCGAGCGGGTGGGGGACACACACAGCGAGGGAGGGACACACACACACACACACACACACACACACACACAGAGAGCGAGGGAGGGGACACACACAGCGAGGGAGGGGACACACACACACAGCGAGTGAGGGGGACACACACAGCGAGGGGAGGGACACAAACAGCGATGGGGACACACACACACACACACACACACACACACAGAGCGAGGGAGGGACATGCGCGAACACACAGCGAGGGGGGGGGAAACGCGCAATCACACAGCGAGTGGGGGGGGACACACAGCGAGGGGGGGAGAACACACACAGCGAGGGGGGGACACACATAGCGAGGGGGGGACAAACAGCGAGGGGGGGACACACAGCGAGGGGGTGGGACCCACACACAGCGAGGGAGGCACACATGCACACACAGGGAGGGGCGGACACACACACACACACACACACAGCGTGGGGTGGGGACACGTACACACAGCGAGGGGGGGGACACGCACACAGCGAGGGAGGGACACACACACACACGCACAGCGAGGGAGGGACATGCACACACACACACACATACACACAGCGAGGGAGGGGGACACACACAGCGAGGGAGGCACACGTGCGCACACAGCGAGGGGGGGGACACGCACACACACAGCGAGGGGGGGACACGCACACACAGCGAAGGAGGGACACGCACGCACACACACACACACACGCACAGCGAGAGAGGGACGCGGACACGCACACACAGCGAGGGAGGGGGACACACACACACACGCATACACACACGCACAGCGAGGGAGTGTCACGGACACGCACACACAGCAAGGTAGGGGGCACACACCCACACATACACATACACAGCGAGGGATGGGGACCCACACACACATACAGAGCGAGCGGGTGGGGGACACACACAGCGAGGAAGGGACACACACACACACACAGCGAGGGAGGGGACACACACAGCGAGGGAGGCACACGTGCGCACACAGCGAGGGGGGGACACGCACACACACAGCGAAGGAGGGACACACACACACAGCGAAGGAGGGACACACACACACACACACACACGCACAGCGAGGGAGGGACGCGGACACGCACACACAGCGAGGGAGGGGGCACGCACACACAGCGAGAGATGGGGACACACACACAGCGAGGGAGGGGGACACACACACACACACACACACACACACACATATGCACACGCACAGCGAGGGAGGGACACGGACACGCACACACAGCAAGGGAGGGGGCACACACCCACACACACATACACAGCGAGGGATGGGGACACACACACACAGAGCGAGCGGGTGGGACACACACACAGTGAGGGAGGGACACACACACACACACAGCGAGGGATGGGGACACACATAGCGAGGGTGGGACACACACACAGCGAGGGTTGGGTGGACACACACACACACACACACACACACACACAGTGAGCGGGTGGGACACACACAGCTAGGGGGAGGGACACACACACAGCGAGGGGGAGGGACACACACACAGCAGGGGAGGGGGCACACACTCAGACACACACACACACACACACAGCGAGCGAGTGGGACACACACAGCGAGGGAGTGGGACACACACACACAGCGAGGGAGGGACATGGACACGCACACACAGCGAGGGAGGGGGCACACTCACACTCACACACACACACACAGCGAGGGATGGGGACACACACACACACACACATTGAGGGAGCGGGACACACACAGAGCGAGGGAGGGGGTGGACACACACACAGTGAGGGACGGACACGCACACATACACAGTGAGGGAGGGATATGCGCGCACACACAATGAGGGAGGGGGACACGCACGCACACACAGCAGGGGGGACACACACAGCGAGGTAGGGGGACACACACAGCGAGGTAGGGGGACACACACAAACACAGCAAGGTAGGGGACATACACAAACACACAGCGAGGGAGGGACACGCGCACACAGCGAGGGAGGGGGACACACACAGCAAGTAGGGGGACACACACACAGCGAGGGGGGGACACGCGCACACACAGCGAGGGAGGGGGACAGACACAAACACAGCGAGGGAGGGGGACACACACACACACACATATGCACACGCACAGCGAGGGAGGGACACGGACACGCACACACAGCGAGGGAGGGGGACACACACAAACAAACACACACAGCGAGGAAGGGACATGCACACAGCGAAGGGGGGGACACGCACACAGCGAGGGAGGGTGACACGCACACAGCGAGGGAGCGGGACACGGACACGCACACACACACACACAGCGAGGGAGGGAGGACTCACACAGCGAGTGAGGGGACTCACACAGCTAGTGAGGGGACTCACACACACAGCGAGGGGGGGACACACACACAGCGAGGGGGGGACACACACACAGCGAGGGGGGGGGACACACACACACAGCGAGGGAGGGACACACACACACAGCGAGGGAGGGACACGCGCACACACAGCGAGGGAGGGGGACACACACAAACAAACACACAGCGAGGGAGGGACACGCACAAACACAGCGTGGGAGAGGGGGACATGCACATAGCGAGGGGGCGGGACACACACAGCGAGGAAGGGACACACTCACACAGCGAGTGAGGGCACACACACGCACACACACAGCGAGGGAGGGAAACGCACACACAGCGAGGGAGGGACACACACACACAGCGAGGGAGGGACACACACACACACACACACACACACAGAGCGAGGGAGGGGGGACACACACAGCGAGTGAGGGGGGACAGACACACACAGCGAGGGAGGGAAACGCACACACACACAGCGAGGGTGGGGGGGACACACAGCGAGCGGGTGGGACACACACAGCGAAGGGGTGGGACACACACACACACACACACACACACAGTGAGGGAGGGGGACGCACACACACAGTGAGGGAGGGACACGCACAGATACACAGCGAGGGAGGGACAGACACAGCGAGGGAGGGGGACACACATACAGCGAGGGAGGGGGACACACACACACAACGAGGTAGGGACACACACACAGAGCGAGGGAGGGGGACACACACACAACGAGGTAGGGACACACACACAGAGCGAGGGAAGGGGTGCACACACACACACAGTGAGGGACGGACACGCACACACACACAGCGAGGGAGGGACACGCACACAGCGAGGGAGGGATAAACACACACACAGCGAGGGAGGGGGACACGCACACACAGCGAGGGAGGGACAAACGCACATACACAGCAGGGGGTGACACACACAGCGAGTGGGGGACACACACAGCGAGGTGGGACACACACAGCGAAGGTGGGGTACACACACAGCGAGGGGACACACACACACACACACACACACAGAGCGAGGGAGGGGGTGGACACACACAGTGAGGGACGGACACGCGCACACACACAGTGAGGGAGGGACATGCGCGCACACACAATGAGGGAGGGGGACACGCACAGCGAGGTGGGGACACACACAGCGAGGTAAGGGGACACACACAGCGAGGTAAGGGGACACACAAAGCAAGGGAGGGACACACACAAACACAGCAAGGTAGGGGACACACACAAACACACAGCGAGGGAGGGACACGCGCACACACAGCGAGGGAGGGGGACACACAGCGAGTAGGGGGACACACACACACAGTGAGGGGGGGGACACGCGCACACACAGCGAGGGAGGGACACGCGCACACACAGCGAGGGAGGGACACGCGCACACACAGCAAGGTAGGGGACACACACAGCGAGGTAGGGGGACACACACAGCGAGGGAGGGGGACACACAAACACAGCGAGGGAGGGACACACACAAACACAGCAAGGTAGGGGACACACACAAACACACAGCGAGGGAGGGACACGCGCACACACACACAGCAAGGGAGGGGAAGACACACAGCGAGGGGGGGACACACAGCGGGGGAGGGGGACACACACAGCGAGGGAGGGGGGACACACACAGCGAGGGAGGGGGGACACACACACACACAGGGAGGGAGAGGGACACACACACAGCGATGGAGGGGGATACTCACGCACACAGCGAGGGGGGGTCACGCACAGCGAGGGAGGGGACACACAGCGAGGGAGGGGACACACAGCGAGGGAGGGGGAGACACGCACACACAGCGAGGGAGGGGGACACACACACACAGCGAGGGAGGGGGACACACACACACACAGCGAGGGAGGGACACACACACACACAGCGAGGGAGGGGACACACACACACACAGCGAGGGAGGGGACACACGCACACAGCGAGGGGGGGGGACAAACACACACACACAGCGAGCGGGTGGGACACAAACAGCAAGCGGGTGGGACACACACACACGCACAGCGAGGGAGGGACACGGACACGGACACGCACACACAGCGAGGGAGGGACACACACACACACACACACACAGCGAGGAAGGGAGACACACACACACACAGCGAGCGGGTGGGACACACACACACACACACAGCGAGTGGGTGGGACACACACACAGCGAGGGAGGGACACGCACACACACACACACACACACACACACACACACTGCGAGGGAGGGGACACACAGCGAGGGAGGGGACATACACACACAGCGAGTGAGGGAGGACACACACAGTGAGGGGGGGGTCACACACATACACAGCGAGGGAGGGACATGCGCAATCACACAGCGGGGGGGGGACACAGCGAGGGGGGGAACACACACAGCGAGGGGGGGACAAACAGCGAGGGGGTGGGACGCACACACAGCGATGGGGGGACAAACAGCGAGGCGGGGACACACACAGCGAGGGGGTGGGACGCACACACAGCGAGGGAGGGACACACACACACACACACAGTGAGGGAGGGACACACACACACACACACACACACACACACACACAGTGAGGGAGGGACACACACACACACACACGCACAGCAAGGGAGGGACATGCGCACACACACACAGTGAGGGGGACACACACGCACAGCGAGGGAGGGACATGCGCACACACACACAGTGAGGGGGACACACACACACAGCAAGGGAGGGACACACACACACGCACACGCACAGTGAGGGAGGGACACGGACACGCACATACAGCGGGGGAGCGGGGACACACACACACACACACACACACACACACACACACAGCGAGGGAGGGACATGCGCGCACACACACAGCGAGGGAGGGGGACACACACACAGCGAGGGAGGCACACGTGCACACACAGCGAGGGGGGACACGCACACACACAGCGAAGGAGGGACACACACACACAGAGCGAGGACGGGGGGGAAAACAGACACACACAGCGAGCGGGTGGGACACACACACAGCGAGGGGGTGGGACACACACACAGCGAGGGGGTGGGACACACACACAGCGAGGGAGGGGGACACACACACAGCGAGGGAGGGGGACACACACACCGAGCGGGTGGGACACACACAGAGCGAGGGAGGGGGACACTCACACACAGCGAGGGGGGGTCACGAACAGCGAGGGAGGGGGACACACAGCGAGGGAGGGGGACACGCGCACACACAGCGAGGGAGGGGGACACGCGCACACACAGCGAGGGAGGGGGACACACACACACAGCGAGGGAGGGGGACACACACACACACAGCGAGGGAGGGGGACACACACACACAGCGAGGGAGGGGGACACACACACACAGCGAGGGAGGGGGACACACACACAGCGAGGGAGGGGACACACACACACAGCGAGGGAGGGGGACACACACACAGCGAGGGAGGGGGACACACACACACAGCGAGGGAGGGGGACACACACACACAGCGAGGGAGGGGGACACACACACAGCGAGGGAGGGGGACACACACACAGCGAGGGAGGGGGACACACACACACAGCGAGGGAGGGGGACACACACACACAGCGAGGGAGGGGGACACACACACACAGCGAGGGAGGGGGACACACACACACAGCGAGGGAGGGGGACACACACACACAGCGAGGGAGGGGGACACACACACAGCGAGGGAGGGGGACACACACACACAGCGAGGGGGGGTCACGCACAGCGAGGGAGGGGGACACACAGCGAGGGAGGGGGAGACAGGCACACACAGCGAGGGAGGGGGACACACACACAGCGAGGGAGGGGGACACACACACAGCGAGGGAGGGGGACACTCACACAGCGAGGGAGGGGGACACTCACACAGCGAGGGAGGGGGACACTCATGCACACAGCGAGGGGGGGTCACGAACAGTGAGGGAGGGGGACACACAGCGAGGGAGGGGGACACGCGCACACACAGCGAGGGGGGGGACACGCGCACACACAGCGAGGGGGGGTCACGAACAGTGAGGGAGGGGGACACACAGCGAGGGAGGGGGACACGCGCACACACAGCGAGGGAGGGGGACACGCGCACACACAGCGAGGGGGGGACACGCGCACAGAGCGAGGGAGGGGGGACACACACACAGAGCGAGGGAGGGGGACACACGCACACACAGCGAGGGAGGGGGGACACGCACACAGAGCGAGGGAGGGGGACACACGCACACACAGCGAGGGAGGGGGGACATGCACACAGAGCGAGGGAGGGGGACACACGCACACACAGCGAGGGAGGGGGGACACGCACACACAGCGAGGCAGGGGGGACACGCGCACACACAGCGAGGGAGGGGGACACGCGCACACACAGCGAGGGAGGGGGACACGCGCACACACAGCGAGGGAGGGGGACACGCGCACACACACACACACAGCGAGGGAGGGGGACACGCACACACACACAGCGAGGGAGGGGACACACGCACACACACACGAGGGGCTGGGACACACACACAGCGAGGCGGGGACACACACACAGCGAGGGAGGGGACACACACAGCGAGGGAGGGGACACACACACAGCGAGGGAGGGGACACACACACAGCGAGGGAGGGGACACACACACAGCGAGGGATGGGGACACACACACAGCGAGGGATGGGGACACACACACACACAGCGAGGGAGGGGACACACACACAGCGAGGGATGGGGACACACACACACACAGCGAGGGAGGGGACACACACACACACAGGGTGGGAGGGACATGTGCACACACAGCCAGGAAGGGACACGCACACACACAGTGAGGGAGGGACACGCACACATACACAGCGAGGGAGGGGACACACACACACACAGGGTGGGAGGGACATGTGCACACACAGCCAGGAAGGGACACGCACACACACAGTGAGGGAGGGACACGCACACATACACAGCGAGGGAGGGGGACACACACACAGCGATGGAGGGGCATACTCACGCACACAGCGACGGGGGGTCACGCACAGCGAGGGAGGGGGACACACAGCGAGGGAGGGGGAGACACGCACACACAGCAAGGGAGGGGGACACACACACACAACGAGGGAGGGGGACACACACACACACACAGCAAGGGAGGGGGGACACGCACACACAGCGAGGGAGGGGGGGACAAACACACACAGCGAGGGAGGGACACACACACACACACGCGCACACACAGAGCAAGGAAGGGACACACACACACACACACACACACAGCGAGGGGGTGGGACACACACACACACACACAGCGAGGGAGGGACACACACACACAGCGAGGGAGGCACACGTGCACACACAGCGAGGGGGGACACACGCACACACACACACACACAGAGCGAGGAAGGGGGGGAAAACAGACACACACAGCGAGCGGGTGGGACACACACCCACATACAAACACACACACACACACACATATACAGCGAGGGTTGGGGACACACACACACCACACACATACACACACACACACACACACACAGAGCGAGGAAGGGACACACACACACACAGCGAGGGAGGGACACACACACACACACACACACACAGCGAGGGAGGGGACACACACACACACACACACACACACACACACACACACACACACAGAGCGAGGGAGGGGGACACACACACAGCGAGGGAGGGACACGGACACGCACACACACACACACACAGAGCGAGGGAGGGGGACGCACACACACAGTGAGGGAGGGACACGCACAGATACACAGCGAGGGAGGGACAGACACAGCGATGGAGGGGGACACTCACACAGCGAGGGAGGGGGACACACGCACACAGCGGGGGGGGGGTCACGAACAGCGAGGGAGGGGGACACAGCGAGGGAGGGGGACACACAGCGAGGGAGGGGGACGCGCACACACAGCGAGGGAGGGGGACACGCGCACAAACAGCGAGGGAGGGGGACACACGCACACACAGCGAGGGAGGGGGGACACGCACACACAGCGAGGGAGGGGGAGACGCATACACAGCGAGGGAGGGGGGAGACGCGCACACACAGCGAGGGAGGGGGACACGCGCACACACAGCGAGGGAGGGGGACACGCGCACACACAGCGAGGGAGGGGGACACGCGCACACACACACACACACACACACACACACAGAGCGAGGGAGGGGACACGCACACACACACAGCGAGGGAGGGGCCACACGCACATACACACGAGGGGGTGGGACACACACACAGCGAGGCGGGGACACACACACACACACACACACACACACACACACACACACACACACAGCGAGGGATGGGTGGGATACACACAGCGAGGGAGGGACACACACAGTGAGGAGAGTTACACACACACAGCGAGGGAAGGGGACACACACAAACACAGAACAAGGGAGGGACTCGTGCACACACAGTGATGTGTCTCCTCGGACGTGTAATCGTCCAGCTCTCACTCTAGTCTGCTCCCTCACAGGGTCACCGTCTCTGTCACTCCCAGGTACAGCTAGGCCTCGATCCTCAGTGCTGATTTATATTCTCCCAGGTGTGAGTCAGCCTCAAGCTCCTGCTCCAAGTTGCTCCCTCCCACGGTCACTCCCTCTGTGACTCGGTGCTGATTTCCAGCCTCCTGCTCTGCTGTTTCTCCAGATCCAAGTCCCAGTCGGCCTTGACCCTCGCTGCTGATTTATATTCTCCCGCTTTGTGCTGCTCTCTCTCAGATTCTCTCCCTTAGTGACTCCCAGGTAATGGTAGGCCGCAAGCCTCAGCTGAGATTTATAACATCCCATTCCGCACTGGTCTCTTCCAGGATCACCATTGTACCTGGAAGACAGTGGGAAATAGGAGGATTAGACAGAGCAGAGGGTGTTACAGTGATTGAGGGAGCTGTAGGGGATGGAACAGGTTATCTGGGGAGCTAGGCAGACCTGCAGTAACTAAAGAGCGTTACTGGAAGATACAGCGAGTTGCAGAAACTGAAGAAGGCAAAGGAAATAGCGAGATGGGGGCTTGCTCATGACGGAGCTTTGTAGAGTCTAAAGGGCTTCAAAGTTTGGGAGAAGATTTGTAGCTCGGGTGCTCGTTGTTGTGGTTCTGTTCGCCGAGCTGGGAATTTGTATTGCAGACGTTTCGTCCCCTGTCAAGGTTACATCCTCAGTGCTTGGGAGCCTCCTGTGAAGCGCTTCTGTGATGTTTCCTCCGGCATTTATAGTGGTTTGTCTCTGCCGCTTCCGGTTGCCAGTTCCAGCTGTTCGCTGCAGTGGCCGGTATATCGGGTCCAGGTCGATGTGTCTGTTGATTGAATCTGTGGATGAGTGCCATGCCTCGAGGAATTCCCTGGCTGTTCTCTGTTTGACTTGTCCTATAATAGTAGTGTTGTCCCAGTCAAATTCATGTTGCTTGTCATAGGAGTGTGTGGCTACTAAGCATAGCTGGTCGTGTCGTTTCGTGGCTAAATGGTGTTCTTGGATACGGATCGTTAGCTGTTTTCCTTTTTGTCCTATGTAGTGTCTTGTGCAGTCCTTGCATGGGATTTTGTACACGATGTTGGTTTTGCTCATGCTGGGTATCGGGTCCTTTGTTCTGGTGAGCTGTTGTCTGAGAGTGGCTGTTGGTTTGTGTGCTGTTATGAGTCCGAGTGGTCGCAGTAGTCTGGCTGTCAGTTCAGAAATGTT
The DNA here is from genome assembly GCF_020745735.1 of Hemiscyllium ocellatum. Taxonomy (NCBI): domain Eukaryota; kingdom Metazoa; phylum Chordata; class Chondrichthyes; order Orectolobiformes; family Hemiscylliidae; genus Hemiscyllium; species Hemiscyllium ocellatum. Next base: position 68,317 of record NW_026869321.1, read on the forward strand.
CTTGACGTATGGTAACATGGGCCAGTCCTTTGGGCCGTGGCATGTCCTCGTTCTGTTGTCTTTCCCTGAGGCATCTGTTGATGAAATTGCATGGTGTTTGACCCCACCCCACAGCTCACCAATAGGATAAACAACACACTGAGAAACTACAAAAAAGATAGATAACCACGTTTGACCTACAGATAATGAAAACTGAAAGCAACAACACCTTCAGATTCTATGGACTACCTAAAGTACACAAACCAGACATCCCACTCAGACCCATAGTATCACTACCAGGGACACCATCACACAAACTGGCTAAAGAGCTACAACAGAAACTGAAACACCTGATCAGCAGATCCAGACACTCTATACAGTCAACACAGGAATTCTTGGACATCATCAGAAATACACACGTAGACAAGGAAGAAACTATTCGACGTAACAGCACTGTTCACCTCTCTTGACAAAACCCTAGCCAGAGAAACAATAGCCAACCTGCTGGACGTACAGAACAGACAACAAGACGGGGAACCTATCAACAAAGACGGCATACTCAAACTACTGGACCTGTGCCTCACAACACACTTCACATTCAACAACCAAATATGTGAACAAATCAACAGCACACCCATGGGCTCACCCATCTCTGGACTCATCGCAGAAGCGGTAATGCAAAGATTAGAACAAACAGTCTTACCGCAAATTCAACCCAAACTCTGGGTCAGATATGTGGATGACACCTTTGTAATAATTAAAAACACAGAAATAGAGAACACACACCAGATCATCAACGCCACACTCACAGGAATCCGATTCACTACAAAGGTAGAAAAGGACAACCAACTCCCATTCCTAGACGTGATGGTACAGAGAACACCGAACGGAGAATTCACCACAAAGGTATACAGGAAAGCCACACACACAGACCAAGTCCTGAACTACGAAAGCAACCACCCCAACACACACAAAAGAAGTTGCATCAAGACATGGTTCAAAAGGGCCACAACACACTGCAGTACACCAGAACTGCAAAAAGAGGAAGAAGAACACCTCTACAATGTATTCGCCAGAAACGGATACCCCCGCAGTTTCAGTCAGGATTGTCTGTATGGATCTGCTAGACAACTGTCCTCTGATATTGATGAGGGCAGTCCAGATGATGTGGGTTACATGGAGTTCATTAAGGTCTTTGACAAGGTCCCACACGGAAGGCTGGTCCAAAAGGGAAGATCCCATGGGATCCAAGGTCAGTTGGTAAATTGGCTCCACAATTGGTGGAGGGTTGGTTTTGTGATTGAAAGCCTTTGCCCAGCGGGTGTACCACAGGGATCTGTGCAGGAGCCATTGCTGGACATTATGGACATTAATCACTCGGATGGGAAAGCAGAAGGTAACATTAGTAGGTTTGTATATAACATGAAAGGTGAGGGTGTTGTCCATGGTGAGGGGGATGGACTCAGGCTGCAGTCTAAGGCCATCAGATGATAAACTGAGCAGAGGAATGGCAGACAGAGTTTACTTCTGATCACTGTGAGGCAATGCACTGTGGGAAGTCTCATAAACAAATGATATCCATCATGAATGGTCGGTCCTCCTGGAGTACTGAGGAATACAGGGACCTTGGTGGGCAAGTCCCTGGATGTCTGAAGGTGTCAGCACAGGTAGACAGGGCTGGGAAGGCACCTGAACTGGGAGCAGGAGGGGGACCCATATCCTGGTGGGGAACGTTGCTGGAGCTGCTCGAGAGGATTTAAACTTGTCTGGCAGGGCTGTGTGACTCCAAAGAGTTGTAAGGCCAGAAGGAAATTTGAGGCTGGTACAGATGTTGTAGACAGCAATATAAATAGACAAGGCAGGCACGAACATAGCAGACAATGAGGGAAAACGGGTGGATTAAACTGCAGTTATTTCAATGCAAAGGGCCAGACAGATAAGGCAGATAAACCCAGAGCATGGATGGGAACATGGGATTGGGATACCATAGGTATTACAGAAACACAGCTGAGGGAGCGACAGGACCAGCAGCTCGATGTTCCGGAGACAGATGCTGCAGGAAGGATAGAACAGGAGGCAAAACAGGCGGAGAGCTGGTGGTTTTGACTGGGGGAAACATCCCAGCAGGACCTAGAGGGAGTATTCATGCAGGATCGCCCAGTTAAACGATATTAGTGGAACTGAGAAATAAAAATTGGCCATTAGTTTTCTATGGTCGGACTACAGCGATAGGCAATGGGAGATGAAGGAGCAAATATGTCAGGAGATCTCAGATATCTCTTATAATATTAGGGTTGTAATGATAGGGGATCCTAACTGTTCCAAACGTGGACTGGGATTCCTACTAAGTTAAGCATTTGGATGAAAGGAATTTGTTAAGTGTGTTCCTGAAACTCCCAGTCATTATGTAAGTGGCCCAACTGGAGAATGGGGCTAAAGCTGACCTCCCCTTGGGAAACAAGGTCGGGAACGGGACTGAGGGGTTAGTGGGGGAGCCCTTTGGAAAGTCACCACAATTGTATTCGTTTGAAAATAGTGATGGAAAAGGAAAGGCCTGGCCCACAAGTTCAAGTTATTCAATGGAGCAAGATAGTATTCGACATGAATTTTTAAAGTAGATCTGGGGAGGCGATTTGCAGGTATGTGGATGGGTGTATGAATAGCAAAGATTTAGAGGGATATTGGCAAAATTGTGGCAAATGTGACTAGAAACGTCATGCAGGAGTTGGTCTGAAGGGCCTGTTTCCATGCTGTATATCTCTATGACCCAATGTCTTGAAATGAGTCCACAGTATCGAAGAGGAGGTGCTGGAGGGTTTAAAACACAAAGGTAGATAAATCCCCAGGACGTGATCAAATGTAGCTCAGGACATTGTGGGAAGCTGGTGAAGACATTGTAGTAAAAAATGAGGTCTGCAGATGCTGGAGATCACAGCTGCAAATGTGTTGCTGGTCAAAGCACAGCAGGTTAGGCAGCATCTCAGGAATAGAGAATTCGACGTTTCGAGCATAAGCCCTTCATCAGGATGCTCGAAACGTCGAATTCTCTATTCCTGAGATGCTGCCTAACCTGCTGTGCTTTGACCAGCAACACATTTGCAGCAGAAGACATTGTAGGGCCCCTAGCAGAGATATTTGTACCATAGAGAGCTATGTGTGAGAGGCTGATAGACTGGAGGGTGGCATTGTGGACAGTGAAGGTGGTTTTCTGAGATTACAAAGGCATCCTGATGAAATGCGTGAACAGCTGAAAAGCTGTAGATGGAGTTCAATCTGAATAAATGTGCGGGAATGCATTTGGTACAACAAACACGGGCAGGGCTTATACAATTAATGGTAGGACCTTCGGGAGTGTCGTAGAACAGAGGGACCTCAGGGTTCAGGTACATAATTCTTTGAAATTTGTAACATGGAGAGACAGGATAGTTTAAAAAAAGGTGCTTGCCTCATTTGCCTTCACTGCTCAGTCCTTTGGATATAGGAGTTGGAAGCCATATTGAGATTATACAGGCCATTGGTGAGTCCTCTTCAGGAATACTGTGTCCAGTTCTGGTCGACCAGTTATAGGAAGGATATTATTAAGCAGGAAAGGGTTGGGAGGAGATTTACTGGGATGTGGCTGGGTATGAAAGGCTTCAGTATGAAGAAAGGCTGAACAGGTTGGTATTTTTCACTGAAACCTGAATGTTGACAGATGACCTCATAGATGTTTATAAAATCATGAGGAGGATAGATCGAGTTAATGGGAGTTGTCTTTCCCATGGACAGGGGAGTTTCAAGGCAAGGCATTACATTTTTAAGTTTAGAGGAGAGACATATAAAAAAAAGACATGAGGAGCACATTGTTACACAGAGGATGGGTTGTGTGTGGAATGAACTTCCCAAGGAAGGGGTGAATGTGGGGACATTTACAATGTTTAAAAGACATTTGGATTAGGGCAGAAATAAGAAAGGTATGAAGGAATATGATCCAGGAACAGGTAGGTGGGATGAGATCCGTTTTAGAGTATGGTTAGTGTTAACAGAACAGTGTGGTATGACTCTCTGACTATGATTATAATGTTGTGTCATTAATTAAGAAAGGCTGCAAGAGAAAGCCAGGGAGCTACAGGCTGATGAGCGAGACATCAGGGTGGGTCAGTTGTTCTGACAGGTAGGCCTTATTACGAACAGCCAGCATGGCTTTGTGCGTGGGATAACATGTCTCACAAACTTGACTGGAGTTTGCTCAAGATGTGACCAAAAACATAGACAAAGGCAGAGCAACAGACGTTGTTTCTGGCTTCCACAAACCCCTGTTCAGGGTGAAGCCTGATCCATTGGTTAGTAACGGTAGATAACAAAGGATCAGGGAGAGCTTGCCAACTGGATACAAAATGGGATGACAGTGAGAGACAGAGGATGGTGGGAGAGGGTTGTTGTTTAAACTGGGGCCTCTGACCAGCAGTGTGCTGTAAGGATTGGTGATGGGACCACTGTTGTGCACCATTTACATAAACAATCTGAGTGAAAAGAGAGCAGTCCCTGTTAGTATGTTTGTGGATACCAAGATTAGTGGAAGAGTGGGCAGGGAATATAGATATCGAAGGGGATATTAATCAACTGGGCCAGTGGGCCAAGGAATGAAAGATAGAGTTTAATTCAGGTATTGGATTTAATCAGACAAACCAGGGAGGACTAACACAGTTAATGGTTGGGCCCTGGAGAGTGTTGTAGAAAAGGGAGAGACCAAGGGGTGCAGTTACATTGTTCCTTGGACTGGCATCACAGGGGGACCGGGTGTTGAAAGTGGTAATTGGCACACTTGTCTTCATTGGTCAGAGCATTGAGTACATGAGTTGGAGATATTGGTAACACTGTCGTCAATATTTCTCCTGGGCAGAGGAGGCCACAGGGTTACCTTATAAAGGTTTATGAAACAATGTAGGGCCTAAGTACGGTGAATAGCCAAGGGTAGGTGAGTCCAAAGCTAGAGGCATAAAGGTGGGGTGAGAGAGTAAGGATTTAAAGAGGGAGCTGAGGGGCAACATTATCCACAGAAAATGGTGCATAGACGGAATGGACTGCCAGAGGAAATGGTAAAATCAAGTACAATTACAACATGGAAAAGGCACTTGGGCAGGTACATGGAGAGGGGAAGGTTTGAAAGGATATGGGCCAAACACAGGCAAATGTGACTCATTCCATTTAGGAAACCTCGTCCGAAGAATCATGCCGCACAGAAACAGACCCTACGTCTGCAGTTATTGGAGGAGAAGACTATCGAGACAACGCATGTTGTAGAGACTAAAGCAAGTTACAGCGTTATGGATGGTCATCTGGACTGGAGGTTTCAAATATGTGAAATAATTGGTGAGAGGGGAGGAGATGACAGAGATAGGAACTGTGATAGGAGTTAGAATGATTGAAGACACTGGTCCTCAATACAAGCCGTAGATAGTGTTGGAGAGGGAATAGGGAACAGAAAGATCCCAGATTGCATTACCACCCTCTCATGGGAGGCCTGCTTTCCCCTCAGTTGTTCTGATGCTCCCTAAGAAAGCACAGGACTGGACTGATAACTGGGAACTCCCGATGCTGTCTCATTACAACAAAACTTGCAGCAGGTATGGTGATTGAGCCTGGGTTGTGTCTGTACTGTGCTCCCCCTCCAGCACTTTCTCTATGTCCTGTCTTGTTAGCTGATGTTTGGATCCCTCTTACTACTTTCTGCTCTGTGCACTGGAGTGATCTTACCTGGCAGCAGGATTGATTGAAGACTCCGACCTCCCTGACTGTGTCTTTCCGGCTGACCAACCATCGTCCCAGCCAGCAGTTGGCAAGTCTATTGAGTCAGGAACTCCATGAGTACCTGTAGAAGACACAGAAAGGGGCAGAATGGGAAATTAGACTAATGCTTTGAGGGTGACACATATAGAATGGCACTGAGCCCCACATAGATCTGGAAAATCCCAGTCTCCATTCCTGACCTGTGCTGCCTCATCTCTCTGGAGCGGAGAATTCTGTTGGCTCATGATCTGGAGTAGCTTCAAAAGTGAGAGAGGCTGACAGAAGCAGCAATTAGACCCCCACAGTGAGGGATACCAGACGGTGAGGTACTGAGTCACTACACCAGAGCGCCGGGTCAAACAATTGTGCAGGAAGAAAGGGTTTTGATTCATGTTGCACTGGGATATACAAACTGTGAGCAGGTGAAGTGATGGCCTTGGGGCATTATTGTGTGACTATTTATCCAGAAACTCAGCAAGTGTTCTCTGGACACAAGTCCAAATCCCACCATTGTAAATGATTGAATGTGAAATAAATGCTTCAAAAATGATGTAATTAAAAAACATGTAAGTGAGTATTAAACAATTGCTGATGTTAAGAAAAATCCACCGGGTGCATCCCTGTCTTTGGTGAAGTAATCTAAAATGGGACTGGGATATCACAGGGATTACAGAACAACAGCTGAGGGAGGGACAGGACAGGCAGCTCAATGCCCCAGGGGACAGATGCTGCAGGAAGGACAGAAGGGGAGCTGAGAGAGGAGGAGAGCTGCTGGTTGTGATTGGGGTGAAACATCACAGCAGGGACTGAGAGAGGAGATTCCTGCGGGACCGCCCAGTGACGCTGTGTTCATGGAATTCATCAGTAACAATGGGGCTTCCCTTTCCTCTGATTGTTCTACAGACCCCGATAGCCCCGCCCTCCTGCACCTTGACCTTCACAACATGGCGGCCCAGAGCGCTCCCTCTTCCCTCAAACAAATGGCGGCCGTGACCCTGAGCCGCTTCCCTGATCAGAGACCGCCACCTCCTTCCCCGGGCCTGGAGGGGCTTTTTTGTGTTTTTTTTACCTCTATCCGAGATTTGTGAATTCTGTCCGCTCCTTTCTCCCAGCGACGCTCCCACACACCGGCTCTGAGCTCACTCTCTGAAGCCGATCGCAGCTACTTGCCGGAGAATTCAGCTCCGTGTCTCTCCCTCTCCCTGTCCCGATCAGTGTGACACTGCGCATGTGCCACATAGGAACCAAACTGCGCGTGCGTCTGAGGTTTCCGGTGAGTTTATACAGATTATTCATAACTGAAGAGAATCATGGGTGAAATATTTGTCATTAACAACAGTTCTGTCGACTTACAGATATAGAGCTGGCTAGTATGAGAGTAGATTGTTCGGTCCAACTCAACCATACTGGCCAAGTATGTAAATTACCAGTCGTTCTGAGTTTGAAAACAAGTTTCTTACTCAATTTGTGCAAATCGATTGAAAATATGTACGTTATCAGATTTACATCACAACTATTTCTTAAAATCTCACATTGATTTATGACAGAGGTTTAACACTCCACTATGTAGTGAAAACGATCAATCCTGCAAAACAGTTTGCATTCTGACCAATCCTGACGCGTTCACTCCCGAGAATGCTTTGGCCCCGCCCCTCACTCACTCTGGTTCGAGGACCGGCCGCCGCTTGGTCCTCCAGTTCCGCCCCTTCCTCCCATTTGCAGAGTTGATTCGGGCGTGACTCAGCAGCTAAGCACCAGAAACATTAAGGGACAAGGGAATTTAGAGTCGATGTCTTGTGATGCGGTGAAAATATCCCGAATCTTGACCGGGAGGCCTGGGTTCAATTCACAGCGAGTGCAGGTGCGTCTAATAACAACTTTAAACAGGTTCATTCGGAAAAACAAGGGAACCGAGTAAAAACAATAGAAAATGCATACAATGTGGTGGGGTTCTCAATGTTCAGATGATTTTAGTCTTTACCAAGTGTTTCAGGGCCCCAATGGGTCCCAGTACAGACTATTCCACTCCACCTAGTGCGCAGCCAGATACCAGGATTGTGGGGCAAATTGTTGTGGTGGGATCCAGAGGTGCTTTCCCTCTATTTTGGAGGTAAAAATAGGTGAGAAGAAGCAGGGTTTTGTATGGAGTTACCTGCTCCCCTCCTGTTGTAGCAACTTATTATTGCCCTAACTTGACCTCGTACGTTTTTGGTAGCGATCAGTGACATTTCGTAAGCCAACATACAAGATCTGTCACTCTGTTTAAGACAGCAGAAATCTCTTGTAGCACAATAGTCATAGAACAATACAGTGCAGAACAGGCCCTTCAGTCCTTGATGTCACGCTGACCTGTGAACTGATTCTCACCCCTACACTATCCCAAAATCACCCATGTCCTTATCTAAGGATTGTTTAAATCTTCCTGATGTGGCTGAGTTGTCTACATTAGCAGGTAGTACGTTCCACAACCTTACCCCTCTCTGAGTAAAGAACCTGCCTCTGACATCTGTCTTAAATCTATCACTCCTCATTTGTAGTTATGCCCCCTCGTGCATACTGACATCATCATCCTAGAAAAAGACTTCCACTGTCTACCCTATCTAAGCCTCTGATCATCTTGTATGTCTCTATCAAATCCCCTCTTAGCCTTCTTGCCAAGGAGAACAGGTTCAAGTCTCTCAGCCTTTCCTCGTAAGACCTTCCCTCCAGAGTAGGCAATATCCTGGTTAATCTCCTCTGCACCATTTCCAATTCCTCCTGTCCTTCCAGAAATATGGGCACCAGAACTGCACACAGTATTCCAAGTATGGCTGCACCAGCTTTTTGTATCTTTGCAGCATGATATTGCGGCTCTGGAACTCAATTACTCTATGAATGAAACCTAACACACCATATGTCACCTTAACAGTACTATCCACCTGGGTGGCAACTTTCAGGGATCTATGTACATGGACTCCGACATCCCTCTGCACATCCACACTACCAAGAATCTTTCCATTGACCTAGTACTCTGCCTTCCTGTTATTCTTCTCAAAGTGCATCACCTCACATTTAGCTGCATTGAACTACATTTGCCACCTCTCAGCCCAATTCTGCAGTTTATCCAAGTCCCCCCGCAATCTGTAACACACTTCCACACTGTCCACTACTCCACCGACTTTAGTGTCATCAGCAAATTTACTAATCCATCTACCTATGCTTGCGTCTAAGTCATTTCTAAAAATGACAAACAGCAGTGGTCCCAAAACAGATTTTTGTAGCACACCACTAGTAACTGGACTCCAGTTGAATATTTTCTATCAACCACCACTCACTGCCTTCCTTTAGAAAGCCAGTTTCTAATCCAAACTGCTAAATCACCCTCATTTCCATGCCTCTGCATTTTCTCCAACAGCCTACTATGTGGAACCTTATCAAAGGCTTTACTGAAGTCCATGTATACCACGTCAACTTCCCTACCCTCATCTACATGCTTGGTCACCTTCTCAAAAACCTCAATGAGGTTTGCGAGACATGACCTGCCTTAACGAAACCATGTTGATTATCTGAAATCAAATTGTTGTTTGCAAGATGATTATAAATCTTATCTCTTATAATCCTTTCCAAAACCTTTCCTACAACAGAAGTCAGGCACACTGGTGTATAATTACCTGGGTCATCTCTACTGCCCTTGAACAAAGGCACAACATTTGCAATCCTCCAGTCCTCTGGTACCAAACGTGTAGACAATGATGACTCAAATATGAAAGCCAAATGCTCTGCTATCTCCTCCCTAGCTTCCCAGAGAATCCTTGGATAAATCCCATCCAACCCAGGGGACTTGTCTACTTTCACTCTTTCTAGAATTGATAACACCTGTTTCTAACTAATCACGATCCTTTCTAGTCTAATATCTCATACCACATTCTTCTCCTCTACAATATTCTCCTTTCCCTGAGTGAAAACCAATGCGAAATGTTCGTTAGCACCTCTCCGATCTCCACATGGTACACACTCAACTTCCCATTCTGTCTTTGATTGGACCTGTTCCTACCGTAATCATCATTTTATTCCTCACATACCTATAGAAAACTTTAGGATTCTCCTTTATTCTATTTGCTAAAGACTGCTCGTGTCCTCTCTTTGCTCTTCTTAACTCTCTTTAAATCCTCCCTATCTGATCTGTAACTCTCCATCTCCTCATCTGAACCATCTTGTCTCATCAACACATAAGCCTCCTTCTTCTTCTTAACAAGCGATGCAATTTCTGTAATAAACCACGGATCCCTTACCTTATCACTTCCTCCCTGCCTGACAGGGACATACCTATCAAGGATATGCAATATCTCTTCCTTAAACCAGCTCCACATTTTCATTCTCTACATCCCCTGCATTTTGCTACGCTATTCTATGCATCCTAATTCCTGCGTAATTGCATTATAATTGTCCTTGCCCCATTGATAACTCTTGCCCTGTGGCATGTACCTGTCCCTTTCCATTGCTAAACTAAACATATCTGAATTATGGTCATTCTCTCCAAAGTGCTCACCTAAAACTAAATCAAACACCTGGCCTGGTTCATTACCAATCACCAGATCCAATGTGGCCTCCCCCCTTGTTGGCCTTCGACATACTGTATCAGGAAACCCTCCTGTACACACTGGACAAAAATTGATCACCCAACGTATGAGAGTTATAGCATTCCCAGTCAATGTTGGGGAAGCTAAAGTCCCCCATAAGCTCTTCAGCCACGTTCTCAAACAGACTCGCTACCTCTCTGCACAGAAGCTAAAGTCCCCCATAATGCCCACCCTGGTACTTTTGCACTTACCCAGAATAATTTTGCTAATCCTCTCTTCAACTTCCCTGGAACTCTGTGGAGGCCTATAAAAAAAACTCTAAGCAGTGTGACCTCTCCTCTCCTGTTTCTAACCTCAGCCCACACTACCTCAGTAATAGAGTCCTCATCAAAAGTACTCACAGCCACCGTTATAATATCCTTGACTAACATGACTTGCATGGACCCATTGCAGTGCTTCAAACTCCATGAGGCAGCCATACTCTCTATGACAGACAGACTCAGTCTGGAACCTCCTCTGTCAGTATTATTGCCAGAGCCCGTAGCCTTTGCACTACTTAGCCATTTCTTGATGTTATCCAAACTGAATCAAACTGGCTTAAAACTCGCATCTGTGATGTTGGAAACCACTGCAGAAGGATGAGATGGATCATCCCACTTTGCACTTCTGGATACAGATAGCTGCAAATGCTGTTGTCGTATCTGGTGCATGGATGTGTGAGGCCCCTCCATCAGTAAAGGTGGGGATATCTGTGATGCTTCCTCCAGTGAGTTATTTAATTGTCCATCACCGTTCACAACTGGGTGTAGCAGAACTGCAGAGTTCCGATCTGTTCCATTGGATGTAGGATCACTTAGCTCTGTGGCTTGGTGCTGATGCTGTTTGAAATGCAGATGGTCCTGTTTGGTAGCTTCACCAGGTTGGCACTTCATTTTTAGGTACACCTGGTGCTGCTGTTGGCATGCCCTCCTTTCCTGTCCTTTGTGATGGGTGAGAGCAGGATTTACAAACCCACGAGATTACAGATTGAGCTGGAGTACAGTTCTGCTGCTGTTGATGTCCCACAGTGCCTCAGAGATCCAGTTTGAGATTCTACATCTCTTCAAAGTCTGTCCCATTTAGAACGGTGATAGTGTCACTCAACACAATGGAGGTTTTTCTCAACTTTCAGCCAAGACTTTGTCTCCAAGAGGAATGTGTCCTGTCCGATACCGTCATGGACAGATGTATCTGCAGCTGGTCAATTCATAACAATGAGATCAAGTATGTTTTTTCCCTCTTGGTTCCCTCACCACCCATTGCAGACTCAGTTGAACAGCTGTGTCCTTTAGGACCTGACCGGCTCAGTCAGTAATTCTGTTGCAGAGCTAGTCTCGATTGTGGACATTGAAATCCTGTACCCAGAGTACGTTTGACACCATTTTACTTCCCCAGTGCTTCCTCCAAATGGTGTTCAACATGAAAGAGAAGTGATTCATCAGCCAATGGAGGACAGTACCTAGTAATCAACAGGAGCCATGAGACTTCCTGGTGTCCGGAGTCAATGCTGAGTACTCAGAGGGCAAATCCTCCCTGTCTGTGCCACCACCTCTGCCTGGTCTGTCCTGCCGGTGGGACAGGACATATTCAGAGATTTCAGGAGAAAGTGAAGACCGCAGATGCTGGAGATCAGAGTCGAGAGTGTGGTGCTGGAAAAGCACAGCAGGTCAGGCTGATGAAGGGCTTAGGCTCGAAACGTCGATTCTCCTGCTCCTCGGATGCTGTCTGACCTGTTGTGCTTTTCCATCACCACAATCTCAATATCTTGGGATGGTGATGGTGGTGTCTGGTCATTGTCTGTAAGGGTTGATTTCATGAGTATGAGAATGTCAGGCTGTTCCTTGATTGGTCTGTGAGACAGCTCTGCACATTTTGACACCAAACTCCAGATGTTAGTCTGGAGGACGTTGCACCATCCAGAGGGCTGATTCTGTGGCTGTATTTTCTGGTGCCTTGTTAGATACCGAGTGGTCCACCCAGTTTCATTCCTTTGTTGAGACTTTGCAGTGATTAATACAGTGAGTAGCTGGCTGGGCCACTGTCGGGTTGGCAGGATTTTTTTTTGCCATTGACAATGGTTTCATGGAGATCAGGAAATTCCTAATTCCAGTTATTTTTTCTTGAATTCAGATTCCACCATCTGCCAAGTTGGGATTCGAACCAGGACTTCAGTCATTTGTTTTAATATTTTGGATAAAAGTTAAATATATTAGGTTTGTTTAATCACTTTAAATATCACTTACCCAGGTTTTGTTTCTTTGTGAAACACTGTCCATCCTCCTGTCTCCTCCATCCAACAAGAAGAGTTTGGAGCACATGGCGTTTCTCTGTCACTAAGACTGAGATAATCCAATCTGCTGCTTCCCTCCCTCTCACTAGCCCACAGAGCCAAACTGCCTCACATGGTGTTCCTGGTTTTTGTGCTAAACTTACATCTTCTTCCAGTCTCTTGTCAAGCCTTATCAGAACTCATCTTGACCCTTTACCCTAATTTCACTAAACTATAGACTTTCCAACTCTCTTTCCTCCTCCTTCTCATCAGTCCCCCTCACGGATTCACCAATATTGTTCCTTGTTCTGTCTTTTCTGGTTTTATCCTTCTCTCCCAAAATCCTGCTCCATCTCCACTCTCTCCCTTACCTTTCTGAATTCCTTGCATTTGGTGTCCTTGGCCCCTCCTGTATCTCACGTACACACTGCCAGGAGGTGCCATTGTGCAAAAGCACCATGTTGGGTTTCACATGTACACTGACGATGCCCAGCTCTCCCTCCCCATCATCCCTCTCCATGACTCCACTGTTACTCAGTTATCAAACTGCTTACCACATTCCCACTACTCGATTAGGTGCAGTTTCCTCCAATGAAACATTGTAATGGTTAAACCCATTGTCTGACAAATTCCTTTCCCTTACTGCTGAGCCCCTCCCTCTCACTGGGAACGATGCAGCAGAACTACACTCTTCACAATATTATTACAGTTATATCTGATGTGAAGCTGACCTTCTGATCAGACATCTACACAATCCCAAACACCAGGAATTCCAATCTCTTAAATGTTGCTTGTCTCCTCCTCACTCCAGATCCATTGCTACTGAAACCCCTTACCCGTGTTCCGTTAAACTTGATGAATCCGAAACAGAACCCTTGATTCTGTGACTGACTCAGAATCTGGTTTCAAACTCCCCCCTCTGTATTTACCCTGAGACACATCAGTATTTATTCTGTCAAACCCCTTAAGAATCTGGTGGTGCAGTCTGATTGTAGGTTGTGGAAATGGCAGGGGATGATATGTTGTATCTGGGTGGAAGGTAAGGACTTGGTGGGGGGAGGGGGGGTGGTCTATCCTTGTTGCAGTTGGAGGTGTGGGTTTCAAAGGCAGAGGTGCAGGAAGTGGAGGAGATATAGTGGATGGTATTGACCACATGGGAGGGGAAATTGCAGTCCTTGAAATACGGGCCATTTGGTATGTTCTGGCCTCACTGGAACACTGCAGTAAGCATGAGACAGAGACGTTGGCCAGGGAACAGGCTCGTGTGTTAAAGTGGCAGGCAGCTGGAAGCTCGGGTCTGTTTTTGCAGCAAAACGTAGATCATCAGTCGCCATTTCCGCCACCTCCACTGAGATGCTGCCAGACCCAGATTCCTGTCCCCTCCATTAACAGCTATGCACCCTCCCAATCAGATCATAATCCACTCCTTTGTCTTTCCAAATGTTCCTGTCTCTCTCTGGGTTCTGTACCTGCCCATTATTTGCTCTTTAACCCCTATCTCCTGCAGTACAAAGATCTGCAGGTTAGTTGAATTGGCCAAGCTAAATTTCCCATAATGCTCAGGGATGTGTAGGTGAGGTGCATTATTCAGGAGAAATATACAGTAATAGGGGAGGGGAATGGGTCTGGGTGGGATACTCTTCGGAGATACGCTGTGGACTTTTAGGGCCGAATGGCCTGTTTCCACACTGTCAGGATTCTAATTTTCCCAGCTCCCATCGGTTCTGAGGAAGGGCCACTGGACAGATTCCTGTTCCCAGATGCTGCCAGACCTGCTGAGCTTTCCCAGCACCTCCTGCTTGTTGTTCCTGATTGACACCATCCATCCACCTTCCGGGTTTGATTCAGGCAGGGGGAGGATCCCACCACTGACCTCACAATGGGGTCCAGCTGATTGATGGCAGCTTCGGACCAATAGGAAAAGGGGGTGGGACTGGTGGACGAAGTGGAACCAGCTGGTCATCCAAACAATGGGAGTGAATGAGGGGCGTGGCCAGTGGGATGACACGTCACCAGTAACTCCGCCTGTGCAGTGTCACGTGACTCGGCCGTCGGTGAATGTGGGAGACCCAAACAGGGAAGGGGAGAGTGGCCTCGGAGACGGAGACAATGAGTCACTTTAGGCTGGGAAGTGTTAATTACACTCTGTACGGGTCATTAATCTGAATTAGAAACTCTTTCCCGTGTTTGCAGCAGATGGGAAAATGGCTGCGGCCCTCAGGAGGTGACAGGTCTTGGGATATGGCCGCCATCTTTATTGGGGGCAAGGTACAGTGAGGGGCATGGACATGTCCTCTTTCTGGGATCGGGGGGGGGTGGTGTACGATTTGAAGAGAGGCATTTACACATCAGTCACATACCAAGAGAAAAATATGTCTTGTATTCTTCCTGCACTGGCTCTGAGTTTTGTTTTGAGAATTCATTTCATAGGATATTAAATCAGAATAATTGAGGCTGGGATCTCAAAAGTAAGTTTTTACAGTCAATGGAGTCATCAGGATCTGAATATCATTGACGTCTAAATGTGGAAGGAGAAAGGTTTGTGGAAAATATCTCCAATATTTTTGTTAAGCAGGAAGATGTACAAATTCGTGGTTGGATCACCTTTTGGGTGTGCGCTATGTTGTGGGCCCTGCAGCAGAGGAAGGAGATATTGGCCTGAGAGGGAGCACAGATTTATCCAAATTGCACCTGGTCTCTTTGGGTCTAAATCTGAGAGATCTTACAATCACTCACTTCATGATGTTAACCTGTAAACTTCATATTTTCAATTAACTGTAAACTTCCCATCAAAAGTCCTTTTGGACTCGAATTCCAGCACCATTTCAGGTGGAACGTTCCAGATTCTGACAACGGTCTGTTCATTCAGAAACTGCTGAGGTCCATGTTGACTCTGGGGTTACAAAGGGCTGCATTGAAAGATGAGATGCTGTCCCTGAGCTCCCATTAGATGCATTGGAACAGTACAGGAGGCTGAAGGCAGTGTAGGTGTGAGCAGGCAATGAAAATGACAGGGCTGCACTGTGAGGGCTCCTTGGCTCAATGAGAGTGTTTTGGAGTTGGGTGTAAACAGGGCGAGGGGAGACAGGGAGAAGGTGAAGCTGAAACTCAGTTTTAGTTCAGGGAACAGACAGTTTTTCAATGATTCCTGCGGAGTATTTGTTAACAGTGTTTAATGTATTTTTCCTGAGGGCAGTTGAGAGCTAACCACATTGCTGTGGGTCTGGAGTAACATGTCGGCCAGACCAGGTGAGGATGACCGTTTCCTTCCCTACAGGACATGAGTGAACCAGATGGGTTTTCTGACAATCGACAATGGTTTCATGGTCATCATTTGCCTTTTCACTCCAGATTGTATTGGATTCTGATGTCCGCACAGCCATGTTGGGATTCTAACCCTAATCCTCGGAACATTGCACATGTCACTCATCTGGCAGGAATACCATTAAGCCATTGCCTCCCCTTTTTAGCAATGTTTAAAGAAAGTTCCATCATTCTACGTGAACAATGTGCAACGTCCATGTGTCGGCCTCTCCAAAAGGTTAATCAACAGAAATTTGTTTGGGAGTGAAATATTTCACTTTTTTTGGGGGGGAGGGGTGTTTATTAAACAAAAATGAATCTAAATAAAAATCTGATGCCACGGACATATAATTTCTGAAGCCGGAGGGGGATTACAGAGACAGGGAGGGTGGTGAGGCCGGAGGGGGATTACGGAGACAGGGAGGGTGGTGAGGCCGGAGGGGGATTACGGAGACAGGGAGGGTGGTGAGGCCGGAGGGGGATTACGGAGACAGGGAGGGTGGTGAGGCCGGAGGGGGATTACGGAGACAGGGAGGGTGGTGAGGCCGGAGGGGGATTACGGAGACAGGGAGGGTGGTGAGGCCGGAGGGGGATTACGGAGACAGGGAGGGTGGTGAGGCCGGAGGGGGATTACGGAGACAGGGAGGGTGGTGAGGCCGGAGGGGGATTACGGAGACAGGGAGGGTGGTGAGGCCGGAGGGGGATTACGGAGACAGGGAGGGTGGTGGGGCCGGAGGGGGATTACGGAGACAGGGAGGGTGGTGGGGCCGGAGGGGGATTACGGAGACAGGGAGGGTGATGAAGCCGGAGGGGGATTACAGTCCAAACATCACTGTGGTGTACATGGACTGCAGCATTTCAGGGAGGTGGTTAACCACCACTTTCTCCAAGACAAGTAAAGGTGGCCAATAAATACTGGTCTGGGCAGCAAAGGCAACCCCCAGTGAATAAAACCAAGCAGTGACCTCTCCGAGCTGACTTGCTGTGAAGTTAAAAACCTCTCTAGAAATGGAGTGGGCAGAGAAGAGAAACAGTGACATTTCACAGCTGCCCTCAGAGAGACCTCACCCTTGGAAGTACTCAGAGCCGGGGTTCAGCTCAGTGAGTTTCAGTCTCTTCAAACATCAATCTTAGTCAGTTTTATTTTATTAAATCTACAGTAGTGAGTAAGGTGAGGATTTCTTTTTAATGTCTTTGGGTCTCTTGATTAAATGTTTAAGATATGAAATGTAAGCATTGCTAATCTCGGGCAGTATTTTTTGAGAAGTAAGACTGTGTCTTTGTCATGGTCTGTAGGTTGTTAAGGTGGAGAGATGGCCTGTTGTAGAGTGGTGTGCTGTTCCTGTCGGATGTGGGAGATTAGGGAGAGTCTCAATGATCCTGATGATTTGTCTGCAGGAAGTGTGATTGCAAATCCTATTGGATCGCATGGATTGGTGAAGGAGTGATTAAAGGCAGTGAGGAGTTAACAGGAGCCGGGGGGTGTGATATGTGGCCGTCTCAGGATTGCAAGATACTGCAGATACAGTCAGGTAGATGGGTTACCTCCAGGAAAGCTAGGAGGGGTAGGTAGGTACTGCAGGAGTCTCCACTGGCTATCCCCATCTCAGACAAGTACACGGTTTTGAAAAATGTAGGTGGTAATAGACTTTCAGGGGAATGCAGCACTGACAGCCAAGTTACTGGTACTGAGACTGGCTTCTAACATAATGTGAGGTATATCCAGTTCCACACGATCGATGGTGATAGGGGACTCTCTAGTCAGGGGCACAGTCTGCCATTTCTGCAGCTGACAGTGAGACATCAGAATGGGGTGGTGCTGCCCTGGTGCCAGTGTCTCACAGAGGGAGCAGAATATTCTCAAAAGGGAGAATAACCAGTGGGAGGACATTGTACATTGGTACCAATGGCATAGGAAGGGGAAAGCATGGGGTCCTGATGAGCAGGGAGATTTGCTAGTGCCACTTGGGAGGCATTAAACCAGTGAGGGAGTCGGGGTAAACCTAAAGAGATAGTGAGAAAAGAGGTGAGTCTGAGGCTGGTACTGTTCACCGGTCAGACTGTCAAGGCAGGCAAGAGCAAGTCACAGAATGAGGTGCGATGGAGCAGTTGCACTGCATTTATTTCAGTGCAAGAGACCTGACAGGTCAGGCAGGTGGGCTCAGGGTATGGTTTTGAACATGTGACTGGGATATTACAGCAATTACAGAGGCATCACTCAGGGATGGATAGGACTAGCAGCTTAATGTTCCAGGGTATAGATGCTATAGTAAGGATAGAAAGGGACCAACAGCGCAGTGGGAGAGGTGTTTTTGATTAAGTATGACATTATGGCTGGGCTTCGGGAGGATATTCCTGGGAGTACATCCAGGCAAGTTATTTGGGTGGTACTGAGAAATAAGAAAGGGATGACCATCTTACTGGGATTGTGTTATAGACCCTCTCCCAATAGTCAGCAGGGAATTGAGACACAATTTTACCAGGAGACCTCAGATATCTGTAAGAATAATATGGATGCAATGATAAGTGGTTTTAACTTTACCAACATAGCCTCAGAGTGCTGTAGTGTTAAGGGCTTGGATGGAAAGGTATTTGTTCAGTGTGTACGAGAACGTTTCTGATTGAGTTTGTAGGATGTACCTACGAGAGAAGGAACAAAACCTGACCTGTTTTCTTTATTCATTCACAGGATGAGGCTGTCACTGGCTCGGCCAGCATTTATTGCTGCGTTTACCCAGAGGGCAGTTAAGAGTCAACTGCGTTGCTATAGGTCTGGAGTCCCATGCAGACCAGACCAGGTAAGGATGGCATTTTCCTTCCCTAAAGGTCATGAGTGAGCCACATTGGTTTTTCCAACAATTGACAATGGATTCCTGTCATGACTAGATTATTTTTTCCAGATATTTATTGAATTCACGTTCCAAAATCTGCCGTGATGGGATTCAAACCCTTGTCCCCAGAACGTTATCTGGGTCTCTGAATTAACTGTCTAATTTCACTCCATCATCACTGCCTCTTAGGAAATGAGGCAGGGTGAGTGACTGAGGTATCAGTGGGGCAGCTCATCAGCATCAAAGATCCCACAGTATTGTGGCTCAGTGGTTAATGCTGCTTCCTCAGCACCAGGGACCTGGGTTTGATTCCAGCCTCGGGCAACTGTCTGTGTTGGAGTTGACACATTCTCCCCAGTTTCTGTGAGGATTTCCTTCGGGTGTTCCAGTTTGCTCCCACAGTCCAAAGATGTGTAGGTTAGTTGGATGAACCATGTTAAATTTCCCATATTCAGAAGATGAGGTTTTGGGATGTGCAGGCAAATCTCTGCCTGATGTGAAAAGATCATTTTGGGGTCTTGGACAGAGGTCAGAGGGAGGTGTGGCCGCATGTTTTACATCTCCCATGGTGGTAAGGGAGGGTCAAGGGTGTGGAGCGTGGGTTGGTGGGAGGGTGTGGACCGAACAAGGAAGGCGCAGCTGGACAGAAATGATCAGGTAGAGTCAATGTGGCTTTGTACATGCACAATTGGGTCTCACTAACTTGAGTGAGTATTTTGAAGTGACGAAAAAATTGAATAAGGAAGGCGGTGAATGCTGTTGATATGGACATTCAACAAGGTTCCACAAAGCAGACTGGTTAGCAGGGTTAGATCACATGGAATGCAGGGAGAGCAAGCCATTACAAAACTGCCTTGAAAGTAGGAGACAGAGGATGATGGAGGGTTGCTTTGCGGACCGGAGGTCTGTGAGCAGCAATGTGCTGCAAGGATGGATATTGGGCCCTTAAATAAATGACTTGGATGTGAATATATGAGGTATGGTCAGTAGGTTTACAGAAGACACCAAAATTGGAGGTGTCATGGACAGTGAAGAAGGTTAGCTCAGAATACAACAGGATCTTGACCAGATGGGCCATTGGAGCAAAGAATGGCAGACGGAGTTCAATTTAGATAAATGTGAGCTGTTGTATTTTGAAAAGGCAAATCAGAGCAGGACTTATACACATAATGGTAAAGTCCTGAGGGGCGTTGCTGAACAAAGGGACCTTGGAGTGCAGGTTCATAGTTCCTTGAAAATAGAGTCACAGGGAGGCGGGGTAGTGAATGCAGCATTTGGTACGCTCCCCGTTATTGGTCAGTGCATTGAATGCAGCTGTTGTGATGTCATATTGTGGCTGGACAGGGCACTGATTATAGGTCTTCTGGAATTCTGTTTTCAGTTCCAATCTCGCTGTTCTTGGAATCAGGCATCTGATTGGGTACATGAAGAGGGAGGTTTTAGAGGGATAAGGGTGAACCGCTGGCAAATGGGACTCCATTAACGGTCTCCGTTATTGGTCAATGCATTGAATACAGAAGCTGGGATGTCATATTGTGGCTGGACAGGACGTTGGTTAAGCCACTTCTGGAATTCTGTTTTCAGTTTGAATTTCCCTGTTCTGGGAAGGATGTTGTGAAACTTGAAAAGGTTTGGACAAGATTAACAAAAACGTTGCCAGGATTGGAGGATTTGGGCGACAGGGAGGGACTGAATAGGCTGGGGCTATTTTCTCTGGAGAGTCAAAGACTGAGAGCTGTCTCCATGGAGATTTATAAAATCACGAGGGGCGTGGATAAGGTGAGCAGCTGGCGTCCTATTTCCTCAGGTTAGGTGGGTCCAAAACTAGAGCACATGGATTTAAGTTGAGAGGGCAAAGATTTAAAAGGGATCTAAGTGGCAACGTTTTCAAGCTGAGTGTGGTGTGTGTATGGGAGGGGCTACCAGATGAAGTAGTGAAGGCTGATAAAAATCACAACTTTTAAAAGGCTTCCAATTGGGTACATGAATAGGAAGGGTTTTGATGGATACAGACTAATAGCTGGTAAATGGGAATCCATTAGTTTAGGATTCCTCGTTGGCACGGACGAATTGGACGGAAGGTCTGTTTCTTTGATGTTAATAAATTAAGATGCATTCCTCTCTTTTGTGCAGAGCTAGCTGAAGCACAGATAATTATCCTTGGAGCTGAGAGGGTGAAGCAGTGATTTCGATCTTGTGCAGATTTGGTTGCAAGGTCTTGAATTTACAGAGAGAGAGAGGAATTGTTAACACTGTCACAATTTTTAGTAACTATTTTCAAGTAATTGGCAAATAATACAAGGTGAAAATGTGAACGCTATTTTACTCAGTAAGTTCTGAGCATCTGGAACAATCTGAACGACACAGATTCAGCAGGTATTCTGAAACAGACTTGGAATTTTACTTTTTAAGGAAAGATTTGGGAGGCTATGGGCTCATGGGAGGGGACTTGGGACAGATTTGCAGCATCTCCAGAGAGAGAGAGTACAGCCCCAATGGGCTGAATAGCCCCCAGCCCCTGTGTTCTGTGATACTGCTCTATTCACTGTGAATGATGAAGCTCATCCCAGGGCAGAGAGAGGGAGGAGTCAACCACTCTCATGGCAATGGTGCCCGGCTGATTGACGGCAGCTCCAGACCAATAGGAGGAGAGTCTGTGTTCCCCTGCAGCCAATGGGAGTGAATCAGGGGTGTGGCCAGCAAGCCGACACCTGTCCATGAGCTGTGCAGGTGCAGTGTCACTGGGTGGGGGTGGGAGACACAGCAGAGACTGGGACAGAGGCTGTAGGACCTGAATTACAAACTCCCAGTAAATTAAAACCAAAAGAACTGCGGAAGATGTAAAACAGAACTAACAACCCGGAGGGTCTGGAAAATCTCAGCAGGTCTGGCAGCATCTGTGATGAGAAATCAGAGTTAAAGTTTAAGATCCGGTGTCCCTTCCACAGGACAGATGTTACTGAGGAAAAAAAGTCAGTTTATTTGCAGAAGATAGTGTGGGGGGAGGATATAAGGAGTAAAGGATAGGTGGGGATAGAGTGAGAAGAGCGGTTGGATAAAGGAGTGGATAACGATCTGGCTGGGGGAGGGTGATTAGCTGTTAATGGAGACAGTTAGTGGCTAACCATAGGTAGTGTGTAATGACAGGCTGTGAGACCAAGGCCTGGTGTGTGGGGTAGGGGGCTTCGACATGGGGTTCTTAACCTATGGTTAGCCCCTAACAGTCTCCATTGTAAGCTGTTGCCCACCTATATCACTCCACAATTGGAGCTGCCGAGTACACAAACCTTTGGAATATCCTCCCTAACCCCCTCTGTCCACCTTAAAGATGTATCTAAAAATCGTTCTCTTTAATCAACGTTTCCATCACCCGTGAAGCATTTTAGGAGATTTGTCAATGTGAAAGGCTCCATACAATGCAGGTAGTTGTTGTTACTGTCTGACATCAGGAGAAACAGGGATGAGCCCTCTCTCTCTCATACCTGATGAACAGCAGCAAAAGCAGGAAGCACTGAGCATGCTCCAGCCCACAATGGGCCTCGGATTATTGATGTTAATGGGCGAACGGGGGCTAGAGGTGCTAGTTGTTGCTTCAACCAATCGGAGTGAATGAGGGGCGGGACGATACTCAACCACGTGGTAAACCTCACTGACAGCACAGTGTGTTGTGGCCAAGGCATTGGAAATGTGTGAAGGTGCAGGGCAGGGGAAAGGAAAGACGTATTGACCAGAAAGAGAAGGAAATTTTCACAGTATGGAATGAGAGGTTTTACAGAACATAGTGCACATTGTAAAACACACATTTGAAAATCCAAATTCTGCCCCATTTTCCCTCCCTATAATGCATTTTACACTCCCTGAAATATCAACTGTGTGTTTCTCCCTCCACAGATCCCAGTGATCAGTGCCAAAGCCCCATTGCCTGTGGAAAAGGTGATGTTTGACTTCCTGTACAGCTGCAATTCGTGTGGTGAAGGTGCTCCCACAATGTGGTTGGGTAAGAGCTGTTATAGTTTATTCACTCAGCGACAGTGAAGAGTTGACAATGTATGTGCAAATCAACAACAGTTTGTTTTTTTTTAAGTTTATAATTCCACAGAAATACTATTGAGAGCTTCTGACATAAAGCCACAGATTAGGTCAGGTGATCAAAAGAACTGCCAAATAAACAGGTTTTCAGGAATACCTTAAAGGAGGAAAGCAGGTCTGAGAGGGTTAGGGTGGGAATTCCAGACAGTGTTGCCTTGGCAACAGTAGAAACAGCCAGACAGGTGAAGCAATGAATAAACATATCGTTGGGAATCTGAAAGAAAATGAGTTGTCGGGGTCTCACAGGTTGTGTGGTGCAGGGAGACAGGGATGTTCACAGCCAGGAATTTCATCAAGGGTGAGAATTTTAAATTGTTGCTTGTTGATGGATCAACAAATTTTGGTACAAGTGAGCACTTGGACAGTAGGGTTTTAGATACTCTTGAGATTGCATGTAAGTTGAATGTGGGAGGTTGGCAAAGAGTGTGTTTGATAACGAAGTCTGGCGATAACACAGGGATGGACGAGTGTTTCAGTAAATGAGCTGAGACTAGGGTGGAGTTGGGTGACGTCACTAATGTAGAAATAGTGTTTTTGGTGTTAGGCTGCGCCTCCTCCTCACCACTCCCCCTCACTAAGTCACAGATATTGTTCCTTGTTCTATCTGTCTCTCTTTTCTGGTTATGTCCTTCTCTCCCATTCTGCTACAAACTAATATTTGACCTCACCATTGTTGCAAACACATACTCCATCCCGACTCTCCCTTTTCTTTCTGAATTCCTTGTATTTGGTGTCCCTCCAGGATCTCTCCTTGGTCCCTCCTGTTTCTCACCTACATACTGCCAGGAGGTGACATCGTCCAAAAGCACCGTGTTAGGTTTCACATGTACACTGACAATGCCCAGCTCTCCCTCCCCATCATCCCTCTCCATTACTCAGTTATCAAACTGCTCATCACACTCCCACTACGCGATTGGCTGCAGTTTCCCCCAATGAAACATTGTAGTGGTTAAACTCATTGCCTTCAGTTGCTATTACAAATTCCTTTCCCTTACTGCTAACCCCCTTCCTCTCCCTGGGAACTATCTGAGATAGAACCATACTCTTCACAATATTGCTGTCATATCTGTAACCCCAAGTTGACCTTCTGATCAGATATCTACACAATCACAAACACCAGGAATTCCAATCTCTAAAATGTTGCTTGTCTCCACCTCACCCCAGCTCCATTGCTACTGAAACCCCTGACCCGTGTTGGTGTTGCCTTAAACTTGACGAATCTAAAACAGAATCCGTGATTCCGTGACTGACCCAAAATCTGCTTCCAGACTCCCTCATGATGGGAAACATCCTCTCGGTATTTAACCTGTCAAATTCCTTAAGAATTCTACATGTTACAATGAGATCACCTCTCATTCTTCCCAAATCCAGTGAGTGGAGTCCCAACTACTTCAGCCTTTTCTTAAAAGATAATCCCTGCGAACCAGGGTTCATCCCAGTCAGGTTTCTGTGAAATGCCTCTGATGAAATGATGTATTTCCTTAAATAAAGGGACCAAAACTTCTGTCATTAATCCCAGATGTGGTCTCACTTCAATTTATAAACTTCATAAAGTTCCTCTCAGGTATATACTCCAAACCACTCCCTTTAAACTTGCACTGATGTTGAAATGCTCAGCAGGTCATGCAGCATCTGTGAAGAAAAATCAGTTAAAGTTTCGGGTCTGGTCATCCTTCCTCAGATACATTAACTCTAATTTCTTTTCACACCTCCTGCTAGACCTGCTGAGCTTTTCCAGAAAATTCTGTTTCTCTTCCTGGTTTACAGCATCTTCAGTTGGTTCGGTTTTCATATCATTTAAACTTGCCATCTCTCCTTAGGATTTGTCATTTCCACCTTGGGAAAAAGATTCACATTTGTTTGGTCTCCCCGACTCTGGGGGAAAAAAGAAACCATGACTAGTCACCCTATCATTGCTCCTTATAATTTTATACAGTTTGATAAAGCCACCTAAAGTGTCCAGTGCTGCAGAGAAATAGCCTCAGCCTATTCAGCCTCTCCCTATGGTTCAAATGTTCCAATACTGGCAACATCCTAGTAAACTTTTCTGAACTCGTGCAAGTTTCCCAACATCTTTTCTGTAACAGGGAGACTGGAATTGAAAGCAGTCTCGGGATTCCAAAAGTGGCCGAGCCAATAAACTGTACAACCGAAACATGATCTCCCAACTCCTATCCTCACTGCACTGCCCAATAACAGCTAGCATACCGCACACCACCTTCACCGACCTGTCTACCTTCAACCCCACTTTCAAGGAACTATCAACCCACACTGCACGGTCTGTTTGTTTGTCAACACTTCCCAGGAACTTTTCTTTGAGAAGTTGAGTCCTATTCTGGTAACATCTTTCTGAAATGAGGGAGACTACAATTGAATGCAGTATTCTAACACTGGCCTGACCAATGCTCTACTCAGCCACAACGTGACCTCCTAACCCCTGTACTCAGTGACAGAATCCCCACAGTGTGGAAGCAGGCCTTTCGCCCCATGAGACCATACCAACCATCGGGACAGCATTCCACCCTAACTCTGTAACCTATCATTACCCAAAGCTAATCCAGCTAACCTGCACGTCTTTGGATTTGTGGGAGGAAATTAAGAACACCAAGAGGAAGCCCACCCAGACACACAGGGAGAATGTGCAAACACCACACAGACAGTGGAGTCGAACCAGAGTCCATTTATTGACCAGTGCATTCAATTAAAGGTCAGTGTCCCAAATGCCGCATTCAGCACCTGATCTCCCTGAAACCCCACTTTCCAGGAACTATGCAGTTGTTCTGAGCCCTTCAGAGGGAATTAATGCGAGGAGGAGAAAACAGGAACAGGGTTGAGTTGTAGATCAATAAAATAACTCTGCATCTTCCCCCTCTCTGTTCCCCCCCGTCTCCCCACACTCTGTCTGGTTTCCCCTCCCCCACCCCCGGCGGTCAGTCCTTTGTCGCGCCCCCCCCACCTCGTCGGTCGCACTCCCCTGTTGGTCTGTCCCACAAACTGTTGGTCTTTCCCCCCCTCTGTCAGTCGCCCCCCTGTCGGTCGCACATCTCTTTTCCCCCTCCGTCTGTCCCCCCCCCCCCCCCCCAACCGTCGGTCGCCCCCTCTGTAGCCCCCGTCTGTTCCCCTCCCCTCTAATCCCGCTTTCTGCCCTCATCCATTTCTGTGCCTCCCCTCTCTATCCCCCCTCTCTGCCCCCACCCATTTCTGTCCCAACCCTCTCGATCCACCCCCTCTCTGTCTACCCTCCCCTCCCATTCCCCTAGTTCTGTACTCCCCCCTCCGCAGGGAAAATATCTTGTCTATTTACCCTATCCATGCCCGGCCTGATTTTAAAAAATTCTTTCCACTCACCGTTCAGCCTCTGATGCTCCAGGGAAAACAGCCTATCCAGCCCTGGCAACATCCTACAATTCTTTTCTGACCCCTTTCAAGTTTGAGAACATCCATCTGATAGGAAGGAGACCAGAATTGCATGGAATATTACAAAAGTTGCCGAATCAATGTCCTGTATAGCCGCAATATGACCTCCCAACCCCTATACTCAATGCTCTGACCAATAAAGGCAAGCAGACCAACTGCCACCTTCACTATTCTATCTACTTGCTGCTCTACTTTTAAGGAACTATGAACCTGCACTCCAAGGACTCTTTGTTTAGCAGCACTACCCTGGAACTTACTGTAAACTGTAAGTCCTGCAAAAGTTTGTTTTTCCAAAATGCAGCAGCTCGCATTTTTCTAAACTGAACTCCTCAGCCCATTACCCATCTGATCCAGATCCTCTTGTACTCTGAGGTAATCTTTTTCCCTGTCTACCACACCTCCCATTTTGGTATCATCCGCACACTTATTTACAATACCTCTTATGTTCACATCCAAATCATGTATGTAAATAGCGAAACGTAATGGATCCAGCACCGATCCTTGTGACACTCCACTGGTCACAGGCCTCCAGCCTGAAAAGCACCCTCTGCCTTCTACCTTCGGGCCAGTTCTGTACTCCATACGATCTAACCTTGCTGACCAATCTCCCATGAGGAACCTTGTCGAACGCCTGACTGAAGTCCATGTAGATCATGTCCATGCTCTGCCCTCATCAATCCTCTTTGTTACTTCTTCAAAAAACCTGAGTCAGATTCATGAGACATGATTTCCCATGCACAAAACTGTTATTAATATCCAGGATTTAACTCTGTACATCGGGGTCTGCGTTACCCAGTTATAGGTGTTAATATTCGGGATGAAGTTCAAGTACACCAGCATTTTGTCAGTGACTATGTATTGAGTCTTGTTAATGTTACCAACACAGTTGAGTTCCTTTTGAACGGTAGTCCCCGTATCCCTTGTCCACCAGGAAATGGTGGCAGTGTCTTTACCTCTGGACCAGGAGGATCGGGCTCAGAGTTGAGGAACAGCATCTTTGAAGAGGATGATTAGAAAACCCGCCCAAGCCACCAGGCCATACTGTCTCCCAGCTGTCCCTGCCTCAGCCTCTAAACAGAACCTTCCTGTAATTTCTCTCCTGTCAGACTCTCCCATTGCTCAGATTGTCCAGGATCCCGTTCTGCTGCTGCATTGCTCGTGTCCCTCACTGACCTGTCCATCCCCCAGTGTCCTCCACATTCATTCATTGTTTGCAATCACATTACCCCAGTTCTCCAGCCCCACTCCTTCCCGTCTATAGAGAAGAAGACGGGAAGGTTAGCCCTGCTGCCTCACAGCATCAGGTACCCGGTTTCGATTCCAGCCTCTGGCAACTGTCTGTGTGCAGTTTGTACATTCTCCCCGTGTCTGAGCGGGTTTCCTCCCCCAATCCAAAGATGTGCAGGACAGGTGAATTGGCCATTCTAAATTGCCTATAGTATTAGTTACATTAGTCAGGGGTAAATATAGGGTAGGGGAATGGGTCTGCGTAAGTTACTGTTTGGAGGGTCAGTATGGACTTGGCAGCTTCCTCCCTCTGGGAGCAGGACCCAGGGGAATGGCCCCTTTCCCCCCCCCCCCCCCCCCCGACACTGTGATCAGACTATCAGTGGTGCAGCGTTTTGCAGAAAGTTATCAGAACTCTTTTGTGAAGATTCAGGGTTTTTATGGAAAGTGACCAGGATGGGCCTGCAATTAGAGTCCCAATTTGGTTCATTTTAGTAAGACGGGTTTCGGCCAGAGTGTGCAGGAAGCAGTGTATGCAGGGTGGTTGTCGTCAGAGGATTCACCAACAACGCCCCCCCCCCCCACCCCACCCTGGTGGACTCAGAATCAGACTCATTGATTTGGTTCTTCGTCCGCAGACAAGAGCTAGGAAACTGAATTCAAAGAGAGGAGAGAGAGTGTGAGAACTGGGTGTGGAGGGAAGGAGTGAGGAGGTTGGTTTGGATTTCAGTTCACAGATGAAAGAAATTGTTAGACTGAAAGTTAAAACTTTGGAAAAGATGAAACTACAATTTAATACTATAATTGTCTTATAAAGATCCATCCAGTATTAATATGGTGAGTTGTGTTCTCAGGTGTAGGATACTGAAAGGGTGGATTTGTGGATGAGAAATTCAAATTGAACTTCATGTTCAGATCTGATAGTTACTTGATCCGTGCCGATCTGAATATTCATTGGCCTTTTCATGTGGAAGGAAAGGTGTGTATTCTGTCCGTGGGTGAATATTCCAAATCTCAGTGTGACTGGAAAAAATACTGAGGTACAGCCAAGTCCATGTTAGGGTGGTGACTGTGGAGAGTGAGTTCATTTGTTTTTGAAAGTCTGAAAAATCATGGCATGTTTCCCAGGAACAATTAAGCCATAGCTTTTCTTTGTAGAAGGACAAGTCTTTAATTAACCATACAACCAGAAAGACACAAGGATACCTGCACCATGGGAAATACTATGAAAACTGGATTGTTGTAAAGGAGTTCATTCTCGATCATGGATTGTAATCCATTGGCGTTGTCACGTTGGTTCCAGTGCCGTGGGGAAGCACTGGAAATATGATGAATGCAGTGTAGGTTTCAGTTATTAAACTGTAAGAAGTGCAGAACAATTTAAAAAGGATGTTCTCAGGGCTCAGGGGTCTGAGTTATAGGGAGAGGTTGGACAAGCGAGGATTGTTTTGTTTAGAGCAGAGGAAACTGAGTGGGTACTGTTCTAGAAGTGTATAAGACCATGAGGGGCATGGATAAGGTGAATGCATTCAGTCTTTTTCCCAGGGAATCCAGGACTGGAGGGCATCAGTTGGAGGTTAGAGGGGAAAGAATAAAAGGGAAGCTGTGAGACACCTGTTTTACACAAAGGGTGGTATGGATATGGAATGAGCTGCCAGTGGAAGTGGTTGAGGCGGGTACATTAACAACAGGTAAAAGACATTTGGACAAATACATGGATAGCAAAGGGTCAGAAGCAGATGGGCCAAGTGCAGGGAAATGGGGTTAGTGTGGATGGACATTCTGGTCGGCATGGGCCAGTTTGGGCCAAAGGGCCTGTCTCTGCTGCAGGATGCTATGACTCTAAGTGCATCTGCTATTTCTCCCACTAACTCTGTTGGTATCCTGGGATGTATTCCATCAGGGCAAGGAGACTTATCTACCTTTAGCTCCATTAGCTTGCCCAGCTCTAACTCTTTCATGATAATGGTTGTTTCTAGGTCCTCACCTTCCTCAGTTTCCTTATCAATTACTGGCATGTTCTTAGTATCCTCCACTGTGAAGACTGACTGCTGTGTACTCATATTCCTGAACCCTGCTGGATAGGAATAACTAGGCACAGAACTCTGAGAGGTCTTCTTAGAGTCTTTATTGATGAGACATGGCAGTTACCTGGATAGTGTACATGCAGAACACCACCAGGCAGCAACAGGTAAAGCCCCACCTGTCTGGTGTAAAGCTCCCATTCTTATACCTTTTGTGGTTTGGGACTTTGAATAGATTCTGTCTCTCAGTATTATCTCCACGGCAACGGTCAGTTAGAAAGTCTAGTTCAGTTTCGCACTTTGCCGTTAAAACATACCCCCTGTGGCTCCCTCAAGTATCTGACACGCACTTCAGTTTCAGTGGGGATGTCTATCAGGATTCAGATATGGAGGAGCTGGTGTTGGGATGGGGTGGACAAACTTATAAATCACACAACACTAGGTTATAGTCCAACAGGTTTATTTGGAAGTACAAGCTTTTGGAGTGTGCTGTGATTTGTAACATGATCAGGATTATCTCTATGGTAACAGTTAAGTGCTTCAACAATGAGAGGCCACATTTCCCCACACAATAGGTTCCCCTTTACCAGTGTAAACTGCTATTCCGGCCCTGGGGACAGCTACTCATCACTTTTCTCCCCCAATCCCATCTAGCTTTCTGTTGATCTTTAAAGTTTCTCTAATCTCCTAGTTTCTCCTTGGTCTTTGCCAATCTGTATGCCTTCTATTTCAATTTGATAGACTCCCTTATTTCCTGAGCCACTCATGGCAGATTACTCCTTTTTCCTACAGTCCTTCCTTTTCACTGATATATACTTTTGCTGAGCACTTCGAAAAATTCCCCCGTTGTCTGTCAACTTTCCCACGGTAAAGTCTTTGCTTCCAGTCTACATTAGCCAACTCCTGCCTCATCCTATTGTAGTCTCCTTTGTTTAAGCACTCGATCTTGGGATTGGATTTAATCTTCCAGCTTTCCAGCTGTGTTCGAAGTTCAACCAGATTTATCAGAAGTCTTTTATCAGATTACGAGGTGAGGCAATGTTTCCTGGGTGTTTTGTGTTACATTGTCGAAGACCTTGGCTTTGTATTAAAGTACAGGATAGATATTCACAACAGAGTATTCTGGACGGTATGAATGTCCTCACAGTCTAAAACCATAAATCACTGTCTCCCCTGAGTTTAAAATTGCAAAATCATTATCTCCTACACGCTTCCTTACTATCTAGGTTTGGAACGCTAATCCACCTGACTATCCTGCTTTTTCCAAAAGATGAAGGTGGTGAGTTTTGGATGCAGCTTTCCAGTTATTACCGTAAGAAGATGAGCACTGGGCACAGGAGAGGCAATGCAGCACTTCGAACCAGCCCCACCATTTAATACGGTGATGATTGAGCTCACCTCAGTCTCAGCTGGGTTTTCCCACCTGCTCTCTCTCACCCTTCATCTCATTGCAAATTCAACATCTGTATCTCTTCATTAAATCTGCTCATTGTCCTGGCATCCACCGCATTTTGAATAGGGAATTCCACAGATTCACAACACATCGAGATAATCATCCATGGAGTCCACACCAATACTCTAATGAGCATCCCATTCAGACTCACCCATTCCCTGTATTTCCCATGGTTAACAGTTTAACCGGCACATGCATGGATACTGTGGGCAATGTAGCATAGCCGATCCACTTAACCTGCACATCTTTCGACTGTGGGATGAAACTGGAGCAGCCAGAGGAAACTCGCACAGACACGGGGAGAACGTGTAAACTCCACACAGTCACCGAAGGCTGGAATCAAATCCAGGTCCCTGACGCTGAGAGTCAGCAATGCTAACCATTGAACCACCTCTGCTTAAAATCTGCTCCTCCTATTCACTTCCCACGCCCCAGTTGGCTGAATCTATATTCCTTACATCAGAAAATCAGGTTGTGGAAGCAGGTGTCTCAGTAAAACCCAGTGACAGCCCACAGGTCCTGTCTGTCTGAATGGGGATCCTATACACAACATCCTCCAGCCTATACTTTTCATTCACATTCCAGAGACAGGCTCCAGTGACTTCATGGGGGCTACAACTCCCACAGTACCTGTGGCAGGGACCGCACGTGTGTGGGGAAACCCTGCACGCTACATGTGCAGAATGTGAGCGGGTTTTGGAACATGTGCTTTGGGTAAGTATACTTTGAGGACGAACATATCGGTTGGGGGGCAGGAGGTCAAAGTGTCATTACACCCATGTGGGGCCAAAGGCCATCCTCAACTCGTCATAACACTGGGCATCGACCAATGGGAAACAAGGAAGGATCTGACCCATTCTCCCAGACTGAAGGTTCCTCTTCTGTCTAGGATCTGCCATCTCCCTTTCTGTTTACTTTTGTTTCATTCTGCTGTTACATTATTGACTTGCAGCAACTGAAGGGAAAGGAAGTGAACCCAGAAAGGGTGTAGTCTAACCAGGGACGGGAAGTGGTGGAATGGATCTGTTTATCAGTAACTCCATGAGAATGGGGAGGGTGTACATTAGGGGGTAGCAGAGTCAGAATGGTGGGAGAGAGAAAGTGGGTTGGCGGGTTACAGCTTCGGGGGAAGAAAGGGGTAAAAGATATTCCAGAGAAACTAGAATTGTCTGTTCTGAATTTCTAATCTGTACATATTCCTTTATACAGGGTGCTAGATGGTGAAGATTTGCAGACTGAAATCTCAAAGTCATGTGCAGATTGTGATTAAGTTAACCAGCATTTGAAGAACCAAAGATAGAGAATCACTCCACCAAAATCCTGCAACACTCTCCCTCCCAGCATTGTCGGTCTCTCTGCACCAAATGGACTGTGAATGGTACAAGACAGCAGCTCACTACCATCTTCTCAAGGGTAACTAGAGATGGGGAATAAATGCTGGCTGAGCCAGTGATGCTCATATCCTGGAAATGGTTTCTATCTCTAGTTGCTGAAACCCGGTTGATGTTACTGCAGGATGATGAGGGATGCTGAGTGTATCCTCCAGGAGGCAGCACCATCACATTACCCCTGCCTACACCCACACAGTAACACCACAACGTCACTGGAACAAAAGGCAGTAAAACCAAAGGAGGACTTAGATATAGTTCTTGAGGTAGAGTCATGAAAGGGGATTGGAACACAGCAGAAACAGGAGACTGAGCTGGATGGTCAGCTGTTTCCCATTGAATGGTGGAGCAGGATTGAAAGGCCGAATGGCCTCCTGCTGCTATCTCCCAGGTATGTATATAGCCATGGAGCCCGGGAAGGAAGGAGTGCGCAGGGATTCTCCAAGAGATTGCACTTCCACAACAGGTTTTAGTGAGCGATGGTTTGATGGATTTTATTTAACATTTACAAACCTTGTGTTAAAGATAAATTTTGGTTTTAAAATGTTGTGAAAGTTTTTTGAACAGCAAATAAAATTAAAGAAAATAATTTGTCTGAATATAACAGTTTTAAAACTTTCAACCTCTGTAAAACAAAATCCTGTCTATTCCTGGACACCACCACTTTCCAGCTACTCAAGCTCCAGGGAAATATTCCCTCCCTGTCTGAACCTTTGGTTTGATTTAACTGCTTTTCAGTTCTCATTCTGTGAGCTGTGAAGCGTTCTTTTTCCCCATTTCTCTGACCAGAAATATTATCACAGCAACCTTCCCACCATCAAAATCATCATTACGCCATTTTGCTTTTGATTAACATATAATCACCAGCAGTGCAAAAGTGAGGGCTGCAGATGCTGGAAACCAGAGCCTAGATTAGAGTGGTGCTGGAAAAGGGCTTTTGCCACAATGTTGATTTTCCGGCTCCTGACCTGCTGTGATTTTCCAACGTCACTCTAATCTAGACATATAATCATCTGCAGTAAACCATTTGTGTAACCAATTGAATATTTCCAAACAAAGCCCATTACGGGCCAAGCAAACCATTACAAGTGACAGAGTGAGAAAAGGACGAAATCAGAGTTGTGGGGAGGGGGCAGCGGTGGAGATAAAGCACTGTATCCCCTGCGGAACCCACCTCTATCTAAAGGCATCAAGAGCATTGATACACACCACATGCTCCTTCTCCAAGGACACCCGGCTGTGTAGCCTTTATCCTCAATCATGGAATAGAATCCCGACAGTGTGGAAGGAGAGCATTGGCCCATCAAACCCCACCGACCATCCGAAGAACATCACGCCCAGAGCACTCCATCCCTGTAACACTGCATTTCCCATGGCTGGTCCACCTAGTCTGCACAATCCTGGACACTGTGGACAAGGTAGCACGACCGATCCACCTAACCTGCACATCTTTGGACTGTGGGAGGAAACCAGAGCACCTGGAGGGGACCCACACTATCATTGGGAGAATGTGGGGACTCCAACCTTGTAACTAGTGCTGTGAAGCAGGAGTGCTATTATCACAATTTAAAATAAAACAGATGATCCCTGCTCATTGTCCCATTGCTGTTTGTAGAGACATCCTGCCCAGAGGGACATCCTGAGGTTTAGACAGTGGCAATGTAAGTTCAGTCAACACCAGCCCAGTTAATGTGGTTAACAACAACAACATCAATACTGCAACAGTGTCATCATGTACAAGGGCCGCTCCTGAGTCTGATGAACAGTAACATCAGAATCAGAGTCCTGCAGTCCACGCGGAGCAGGTGGATGACCACTTCCCTGTGAGCACTCACTGGGCTCTCAATCGTGTTGAAGACGCAGCAAATCCATTGTCACACAGAGGGGTGAACAGCTCCTACCCAGTGTGAACCCGCTGGGGTCTCGGGGGCAGGATGAATCACTGAATCACTTCTCTCACACAGCATCTGAATGGCCTCTCCCCTGTGTGGGCTCACTGGGGACTCCGCAGGTGCTGCATTTGAGTGAATCTCCCCACACACTGGGAACAAGTGAATGATCTTTCCCCAGAGTGAGCTCGCTGGTGTTTAAGCAGGTCAGAGGACAGAGTGAATGCTTTCCCACACACTGAGCAGGTGAATGGCCTCTCCCCAGTGAGAATGCACTGATGTCTCTGCTGGTGAGAGATTTGAATGAATCCTTTCTCACACATGGAACAGGTGAAGGGTCTAAACCCACTGTGCCATCTCTGGTGCCTCAGCAGATTGTGAGATCGAGTAAATCCCTCCCCATACGTGGGGCAGGTGAACAGCCTCTCCGCAGTGTGACTGTGTCGGTGAGTGTCCCATTGGGAGGGTAAGTAAATTCCTAATTCTAATTGAGTGCATCCTACTGTTTGTCTCAGTTGTCATTGACAATCTCATTCCTCCCGCACCAGAACCTGTTCCAGAGAGGGTTCCAGAACAGGCAGAATGGTCAGCTGCAGTTGGTCACCTGACCGGTCACTGGACACGACCGGTTCACTCTCCACAGATGCTGCCAGACCTACTGAATTTTTCCAGCAATTTCTGTTTTTATTTCTGATTTCCCAACATTTGCAGATGTTTAGTTTTCCAATGCTCATCTTGCCTGTTGCAGATGAAATTAAAGGGTTTCAAAAATTGTACGTTAGGTCACACATCAGCTATGATCATCCTGAATGGCAGAGCAAAGTTGAGGGGCTGAATGGCCTCCTCCTGTTCCAATGAAAGTTGTCCATCTGCGGCTTTCGGCAACATTTCCCCTCACTGCTCACTTCACCCTCATATCGAACACACTGTTACTGACTGAACAAACCTCCTGTGTTTGAACTAAACCTGCTAATGCTCAGTGGCTCCCTCTCCTGCCACCCGGGTTTAACTCTCATCATCGAGTGCTGTCTCATATTACTGCAGGAATGCCGACAAGGATTAATCCTGGAGTCTGTATCCGCTGGGATTCACAATCACCGTTTATTTCCTTCTTCCTCTTTCATTGTGTCGATTGAACTCTCGGTTTCAATCCAATCTCCTGTTAAGCTCTTCAACATGTCCATGTGGGTGGACTAGAGGCAGCTGGGATTTAATGAAGGGAAGTGGGGATTAGGCGGAATCCCGAGGAGAGGTGACAGCAAAGATAGTTCTCATTGTAATGGCAGAGTTTCTCCGTGACACAGAGTGTGGTGAGGCACCTGAGTTTGTTGGGGGAGACAGATTCAATCAGGGATTTGGAAAAACACACAGACACTGACCTGTTCGTCTGATTGTTAACTCAGACAGATAGTAAGCAAGATGCACATTTAGATCGCACCTTTGATGATCTGGAACAATGAAGCATGCTTTCAACCCAATGATTTCAACCTCAAATCTCTGAAAACACAGACACAAAGCTTTCTACTCGTTTTCTCTGAGCCTCCTCTTTCCTTGAGAAAAGCGTTTTGAGCTGTTCAGCCTTTCCTGGTGATTATAACCGCTATGTTCCTGTAAGATTTGTGACTGAACCTTTATTTTCCTGTTCCTTGTGAGTGATGAAAGTAGCAAAAACAGTTCCTGACCTGTGAGGGGTTTCGGTTGGAGTATTTATATTTACAAATTCATTCCCACCCTCACAGTCAGTGTGAAATTGATGTAAAACTGAAGGAAGTGAGTGAGTGAGCACCCACAGAACCATAAAGGAAGCATATGTATCTGAGTTGAATAACCTACTCTAAGATCAAACTAACCAACACGCCCTTCATTTCCTATCATCCATGTGCCTATCCAAGAGTCGCTGATGGATCTGAATCTACTGCCACCACTGGCAGGGCATTCCACGCACCCGCCACTATCTATAAAGAAACTATCTCTGACATCTCCCCACAACTTCCCCCATTCACCTTAAAATTATGCCACTTTGTGGGGAAAACTCTTTCATTATCTACTCTATCTATGCCTCTCATCATCTTATAAAAATCTATCAAGCAAACTCTCACCCTCTTTCACCTCAATGACCAAAGCCCCAGCTCCCTCAACCTTTTTTTTCATAAGACAAGCCTTCTAGTCCAGGCAGCATCTTGGTAAATCTCATCTGCACCTTTTCTAAAGCTTCCTCATTCTATGTAAAATGAGGTGATCAGAACTGAACACAATATTCCAAGTGTAGTCTCACCAGGGATCCATAGAGCTGCAGCATAACCTCGTGTCTCTTAAACTCAATTTTCCTGCGAATGAAAGCCAACACAGCATATACCGTCTCAATAAACCTATCACCTTGGATGTCAGCCATGAGGGATGTATGGACGTGCACCCCACGATCCCTCTGTTCCTCCACATTGTCATGAATCCTGCATTTAATCCGAAAATATGCACTCAAATTTGAAATTCCAAAATGAATAACTTCACACTTTCCCAGGTTGAACTCCATCTGCCACTTCTCAGCCCAGCTCTGCCAATGTCCTCTAGCAACCTACAAAAGCCCTCCACACTATCGACAACTCCACCAACCCTCGTGTCATTGGCAAACTTCCTAACCCACCCTTCCACTTCCTCATCCAAGTCATTTATAAAAATCACAAAAAGCAGAGGTCCCAGAACTAATCCCTTCAGAATACTACTGGTCACTGTGCTCCAAGCTGAAAACTATCCATGTAATCTCACCCTGTCTTCTATGGGCCATCCAATTTATTTTCTAACTAGGCAGGTTTTCCTGTATCCCATGCTTCATTACTTTCTAAATGAGCCTACCATGGGGAACCTAATCAAACACCTTGCTAAAATCAATATACACCACATCCACTACTCTGTCTTCATCAATGTGTTTGTCACATCCTCAAATAATTCAGTAAGGTTTGTGAGGTATAACCTGCCGCTCGCAAAGCCATGCTGACCATCTCTAATCAATCAATACTTTTCCAAATAATCATAAATTCTGTCTTTCAGAATCCTCTCCAATAATTTTCCCACAACTGATGTAAGACTGACTCATTGATGATTCCCAGGATTATCTCAATTGCTTTTCTTGAATAAGGGAGTAATGTTTGCCACCCTCCAATCATCTGGTATGACTCCAGTGGACAGTGAGGATGCAAAGATCATTGCCAAAACACAGTAATCATTTGCCTCCCTTGCCATAACAACCTAAGTTATATCCTTTCTGGCCCAGGGGACATCTATCCCTGTGATTTTTCAATATGCTCAGCACATTCTCCGCCTTAGCATCGACCTGTTCCACCATATCAGCCTGTTTCACGCTGTCCTCACAGGAACAAGGTCCCACTCACTCGTGAATACTGAAGCCAAGTACTCATTAAGGACATCCCCTATCCCCTCTGACTCCTGGCACAAGTTTGCTTCACTATATGGGGTATAAATGTGGAATTATGTCTCAGCACTGAATTAATGTAAAGATATTGCAGTGTACAATCACTCGATTACTTTGAATATTGAGCTGTATTTTAACTGAGAAAACACAGTTGAATTGATTTGATTATATTTCATTTCACGCTAACATTTATTGTATTTCGAAGCACAATAAGAGCTTTCTTTTTACATATATATAACTTACTTAAAATTCCTCGCACGTTTATGTACAGAAAATAGAATTAACATCTGTTTGTTCCTTTCTTTATCGATGACTGTTCATTTTGAATTTGTGGAAGTTATACATTGTTGAAAGGAAGGGAAATTGCATTTTTAAATCAAAGTACAATGATCATGCAGTTTTATCAATCTGTCTTTCAAAGAATTGTCATGAGATTCCTCTTTATTTAAGACCACCATTGTAATGTTATTGTAAAATATTATTTAATTTCCAGTCCATTACACACAGAAACTACCTAATTAATTCCCATTCGAATACTGCAATAAACAGCTGATTAGTTTTCATTTGTGTAACCACATTAAACATAATATTACAATCCTGCCCGTCCTGGGTGGGAACATTATGAAAGGAGCTTGTGGAGCTGTGGCAGTGTCTATATTACTGGACTCGAGGGAAGGTTTCAAATCACACCTTCACCAGAAATATATCAAGAGCTATCTGAATGGTGATTAGAGAGCACCTAAGCACAGACTGAACTGCTTTTCAATTCAACATTAGATCTGCTTTTATCTATTACATCAATAATCACAAAATCTGATACTTATTTGTGTCAGGTTATCAAGAAATATGTGTTGGAAACTTCACTTTAGCCACATTGCTTTTACAAAAGACTTACATCTGTCCCTGTTTTCTCTAACTGAAAGAAATCTGAAGAGGATTTTCACTTTTACGAAAAAAAGGGGAGATGGTTCCCATTTAAATTAATGCTTCTTCGATTTGCCCCTTTTCAGCTTCTGTAAGGTTTCATAATAACGCTCTACTTTCGGATAGTGGGGATACCTGTATCTAATTCTGTTACTTATAAGTTCCTGGAGAAATTTGAAAATGTTGCAGAATTAAAGATAACGATGTCTAAGTAATGTGATCGATCTTTTTTTGTTACAAAGAGGCAAGTCCAAACAATTGAAACACATTAAACATTATTCTCTCATGCTATAAATTTGAAATAAAGTTGATATCTTCTTCAGTAAACTAACAAATGCAACCACTAATTACATGTCAGCCAGCTGGTTACCTACTTTGTAACTAAATGTTGTGATTCATCTCAATATTACTCTGTCCTTTTATCAAAGTGAACTTGTATTTGTTCGGTTTATGAATTGTCAGAAACTTGTTTTTATTTTTCCATTCACCTGTTCATTTTGACCGATAGATTGAAATGTTTTGAAAATATTGGGGTTTGTTCATTTAAAAATAAGGTTTGCACGTCTCTCACATATCTCATTTCTTGTATTATGATTCAAGAACGTTTCCTGGTGGAATTCGAGTAAATTCCAAACATTTGTTGACTTCAAATAAAATCTGTAACACCCAGTTATCAATCTGTTGTTAATGTTTCAGCTGGTTACATTGACATTGATTAGGTACTCATTCAGAGAGATCAATTAACAATTATAAACTATTTGCAGGACTATTGAATTGAAAGAGAGATACAGATGGGCAAACATTTTTTTGGAAGGAATTGCTTTTTCATTTGAATGTGTAAACTGTTCAAGAATTCTATATTGCCTTCCATTGGTTTTCTTGTCGAGAATGCAGATTTAAAGTTCATGTGAATTTTAATGTGTTCTGTATTTTGAGATTTGTATCAGATTTAAGAAGAAAAGGAGAAACAATTAACAGGAAAACTTTAGTGAATAGAAAGCAAAGTAAATTAAATTGACA
The DNA here is from genome assembly GCF_020745735.1 of Hemiscyllium ocellatum. Taxonomy (NCBI): domain Eukaryota; kingdom Metazoa; phylum Chordata; class Chondrichthyes; order Orectolobiformes; family Hemiscylliidae; genus Hemiscyllium; species Hemiscyllium ocellatum. The sequence continues at coordinate 107,924 of NW_026869321.1, forward strand.
GAGGCAACTTTTAGTATAATCTCTGAATATTCAGTCAAATTTTTCTAATGTCAAGAGCGTGGTGCCAGAAAAGTGCAGCAGGTCAGGCAGCATTCGAGGAGAAGCAGAATCAACGTTTTGGGCATAAGCCCTTCATCAGGAATATTTTCTGATTATGGCCTCAAGCCCAAAGTGTCGATCCTTCTGCTCTTTGGACGTGCCTGCCCTTGTCCAATGCCACACTCTTGGCTCTGATCTTCAGCTTCAGCTTTCCTCACTCTCTCCAAATATGTTTAATGAACATGAACTGAAAAGGTTAGCATCAGCACTTGAACAAGACCAAGTTAACACATTTTTTGCAATATTTATAGAGAAAACCTGTTTGAGAACATGCAACAAATCAGATCCAACAACACTCTTGTCGTTGGAACCCTTGGCCATTCATAATAAAGAATAACCATGCTTTGAACAACCAGTGTGGTGTATAACGACTGAACTGAAATACCAGAGGACAACGATTGCATTTATTGGAGGGAATGATAACCAGATCCTTTCGGTGATAGTGGTGATTAATCTCAGAAACAAAAAGATATTTATTGTGATTATTCCACTGAACAGCAATTAGCTGGTCTTGAACATCTTTGTGTGGCTTCATGTGCAGTGTTCTGTTTGAACATTGATTTCAGTAACATTGAGATATTTTACAAGATTGACAATTGACGGTTAAAGATAAGTTTTAAAGGCAACATTTTTTTAAATGTCAGTTTTGTTTAGCGAAACACAATTCTATTTATACGGATTTCCTACTGTGTGGAAACAGGCCATTTGGCCCAACAAGTCTACACTGACGTTCCAAAGAATACTCCACTCAGCACCATTCTGTTCTCAGATTACTGGACATTTACCCCTGACTAATGCACCCAACCTACACATCCCTGAACAGATTGTGCAGCTTAGCATGGCCAATTTACCTAATCTGCACATCTTTGAATTGTGGGAGAAAACCAGAACATGCAAACTCCACACAAACATGTGGCCGAGAATGGAATCAAACATATTTGCATAACACTGTAAGACACAAGTGCTAACCACGGATCCTCTGTTCTAATGCCCAGCCCCCTTGCAAGAAGTGAAATATGTAAGAGACGTGCAAAACAAAAAATAAAAAGCTCTAACAAATCACGAATGAACAATAATTAGAAAATTAATATGATCAAAGGACACAACAATATTCAGGTCAATTGCATTGTTTAATTACAAATTTGGAATGAGCTAACTAATGAATAACGGGAATTGACATTTGTTTATTTCACTGATGAAGAAATTGCCTTGCTTTTCATCTTTGTAACACTGTAGAATAGGATTTATGTGCCTGAAATGTTTGAATTAAGTTCTTTCTATCAAAAGAAATCAGTACAATCACATTGTTTTTTTTCATCTTTAAGACTCAAACATTATCAAATACTTTCCAGGAATTTAGAACCAGTAAAATTAGTTAATTTGGTTACTTGGGAACTCGAAGCGAATAAACAGCAGATTCTGTGAATTATTCATTCAATGTGATTATTCAGCTGAAGACAACATCCCTTCTTTGCAAAAATGCTCAACTTCGAAAAATTCAAAATGCATTGTTTAATGAAACAATACAGACATGTTAACTCTTTTTCATTTGACTTATCAAAACGCGTGAATTTTACATGATTTTGTTGCATGAAAAATACTTAAATCTTATTGTGATTAGAAGTACAATAAATGTTTGCATTCAACTATGTTTCTTTGGGTAAAATAAGAGGAAATTCCACATTTACAGCAAATACTGGATTGAATGATTATTACGTATGAGCAACCTGATGAAGGAGCGTCGCTCCGAAAACTAGTGTGTTTCCAATTAAACCTGTTGGACTATAACCTGGTGTTGTGAGATTTTTAACTTTGTACACCCGACTCCAACACCAGCATTTCCAAATCAGATCAACCATGAGTTCGTTGAATGGTTTGCAGACTCCTTGCGCTGAATAGCATACTTCCACTTGGTTTAACATTTCGTCTAACGCCTTATTTTATTCATAAGTTCAGAATTGTGAGGGGATGGGATGAAGTGACAGAAAAGGTTCATTAAACCGATCAGACAGAGCAGGAACAAGGCTCATAAACTCAGGAAGAAGAAATGTGCTGTGACCTGGGGGCAACAAATGACACTGGGCACAGCACAGGCGGCTGTGTACAGAAGCTGTGATTGCTGAAGGAAGTTGCTAGATCTTTTACAGTTGGCAAGTCAGTGATCACGCTGGATGTTGGATCGTTGTATAATTCACAGACAGCAGAAATTTCTGAAAGAATGAAATGTTTGTTTCATTGGAGAAATTTTCTGTGGCTCCAATGCCGACTGACTGTTTGAAATACTGATCAGATCTTTGCGTGAAGTGTTAGATTAAAATACTCATGAACAACCCAACTGGATAAACCTGTGCTCCCGATCTGTAGTATGTGAACGCATGTGATGAAAGCAGGAAGTCGTTCTCCAAGCAACTGGTCACTTCCTATTCATTATGTAATATCTTCCCTTCACAATAAATAAAAATCCACTCAGTTCAATTTACAATGCTTTAGGTGGAATATTAAGCCAAATCTTTCAAAATGCAGACTTTTGGAACCGAATCTTATTCAGCTGCACACATTAAAAAAATTTCTTTACATTTAAAGTCAACTAATTTAGACATTGTTTCCCTGCAACTTCCGACCGACTACACCCCATCCCTACACCTTTACCTACCCACACGCTGTGTCTCTCCTTGTGAAATTTATTCCTTGCATATCAACAAATGTGTCTTTCAAAATATTTTGAAAACCAGATTCTCGGAGTGACAGCGATTCTGCTCTCATCATTTCTTTCTCCTTCAAAGGTTTGATTAAAGGCATTGAACACCTGATATCTAGATGTTTACTTACTTGAAAGATGGAATTTTCCACCTATTTACTCTGACCAAACATTTCATAACCTACAAAAAAAACATTAAGTCTTCCTTGATTAAAGGATAACTGTTCTCAGTTTTCCAAGAAGACAAGTGAATAAAATCTCATCTTCAGTACACCCCCATCAGCATCTTCTCTAATGGCTTTACACCCCAGTAAACCCCGTCATTATCAATTCATGGAATCACAGAACCCTACAGTGCGTAAAGAGCATTTCAGTTAATCGGGCCGGTATCGACTCTCTGAAGAGCATCTCACCTAGACCCACCTCCCCTCCCTATTTCCATATATTTCACCTGAAGAAGGGGAATCCCTCCCCCCTTATGATTTCAAATAAACCTTTTGGAGTATAATCTGACGTCCTGTGATTTCTGACCTTATCCCCACATTTCCCATGGCTAATTCACTTAACTTACTTAATTCACTCCCTGGACAGGAGAGGGCAACTTGCCAATCAACCCAACCCTCCCTCTGAACACCAGTGCGAATTACTGAGACAATGTTCCATCATACTGATTAAATGCTGTATCATTTTGTAATGGTTTTATACCCTGGTAACAGCCTCATCAGAATAAATGAACCCAAATTCAATGTATCGAAACGGTACTCTGTCCTTTACAATTTCATTCGTGCTGCGGGAAATGCTTCTGCACTCATATTTGAATGTGTTTACGTTGTTTCTTCCTCAGCTTCCTGCTTCTAGTAAACACTTGAATCCGGAAGAAGTCTGTCAAATACTTTTCATTCCAACACAGTCACAAGGTGAAGTTTGCAGAAGGCACGTGTTTGGCCGTTCACTGACACACAGCCTTCCTGAGAGCTGCAGTCCTTCCCCACCTTCATTCAGGCAGCACTGTCCTTCCTGTGACATGCCCCATCTAGAATAGAAGGACAGGTATCAATACCCACACTTGGGAATGGAACGACAGTTTTAAAATATTTACACTGTCCCCAGTGGAGAATTGAGCCCTGTGACAGGCGGGGATACTAACTACTATACTACCGAGAACAAGAGTGTCAAAGGAGGCCCTTCAACCAAATGTGGCCACACTTCTCAAATACAACTGCCTAATGAACTGAATCACATTTCACAATTCTTACTCCACAGACTTATATGTCTTGGCATCACAAGCTCACATCTGAATATTTATTCAGGTTGTAAGGGTTTCTGTCGCTCTGAACAATGCAGATAGTATATTCCAAATTCCAACCACCCACTGGCTGATAAAGCTTTTTTGTACATCTTCGCGACTGCGCTACTCAGTTCCTCTGAATCTGTGGCTGGGAATTGGGACTATGTGGCAGCAGTGGTTACTGCCTTGTGTGGGGAAACTGGTGAAGTAGCCAATGTTAAACTGCATTACGATTGAAGCATACATTTCAACAACACCTGTACTGTCCCCGGAGTTTTTGATGTTTTGGAGAAATCTACTTATCTCAGCCTTCAGCATATTAATGATTGAATCACCACAGCTTCTGGGGGAACCGATATTAAACGGTCAGCCCATTCTGAGTTCCCACATATCTGCCACTGTTCGCTTAGCACTAATATTGTGCATTTGGTGCGCTGCCTGATATGTCCTATGAGACTGTACTTATTGCGCACTGTCAGCGCTCTCATCTGTGGGGTGCCGTGATCGTATAGTGGTTAGTACTCTGCGTTGTGGCCGCAGCAACCTCGGTTCGAATCCGAGTCACGGCAATAATTGCTCTATCTGCTCCAGCCCTTGGGAAACACAAATAAATCAGTTGTTTGAATAAGGTAATTTTTTCCAAGGTGATGATCTTTTCCCTTCAAATTCTGCTCGCTCACATCTCTGTATTTCATATGTCAGAATTCAAATCCACCCGCTCTCAGAGATTTCACTCCCTCCTACGATCACTAACTGAACTTTTCATCCCACAGCCCCATTACATTAATTTAGAGATGCCGGTGTTGGACTATGGTGTAAAAAGTTAAAAACCACAAAACACCAGGTTAGAGTCTAACAGATTTGACTGAGCACTAGTTTTCAGAACGCTGGTCTTTCATCATGTGGTTGTGGAGTCATTTCCTATTTCATTAAGGCACTGCGGAATCGAACACAGTCTCTCACATTGATAGTGTTCAGTCTGTGCTGCTGCGGTCACCGTTGCTGGGTGAACGTGCCCCAACCCCACCATCGGGACCTGCAGATCAGTTGATCCATTTGGTTACGGCTGTTGTGAGGCGAGTCCTCAGGTAGCAGCTTTTACTGATATGGACTTGCGATTATGGGCAGTCAAGCTCAGGAAAATGATACAGGACAATATCGAGGAAAAGCGACTTCTTTCAGACAGATCAGTTTCATGGGTTTTCCGCAATGGCCGAGCACTGTTACCACTGGACCGTTTACTCAGATACCAAGCAAATGGACCAGGGACCCGGGTTTGACTCCAACCATGTTAGAATTGGGATACAATACATATCTGGAATTACGAATCTAATAACACTTATAAATACATGGCCAATTGTTGAAAAAACAAAACCATCGTGTTCACTGACGTGCTTTGAGGAAGGAACCCGCTATTCTTACCTGGTCAGGCCTCGATGCGACTCCAGACTCACTGCAATGCGGTTGAGTCTCGACTACCCGCTGTGCAATTAGGGATCGCAATCAATACTGCCGAGACAGCGCCGCCCTCATTCTGTAACAGAATAGGAAAAAAGTTAATTTAGCTCTCGCTAGATTACTGTGTGCAGTTCGGCAATTCACAGTATAGTAATGATGTGATGGCACTGGGATCGTTGCAGGAGAGATTGAATGGGATATTGTCTGGGCTGAACAGTTTCAGTTATGAGGAAAGGTTGGACAGACTGGGGTTGTTTGTCACCGAGCAGAGCAGATTGGAGAAGACATGAATGAGATGTACAAAATAGTGAGGGATATGGATAGGATAGACTGAAAGAAGCGTTTGTTATTGATGGATGGATGGAACACTGGGGCCAAGCGATTTCGGGAAAAGGCAGAAATTTTTGAGTAGATGTGCTGAAAGCGTCAGAGAAGTGGAAACCCTTCCAACCTGAAAAAAAAACTGAGACGTTAATTTGCGATGCCAAAACATAAAAGACTATGGGATGAACAATGGAAAACTTTATTCAGGTTGTTGAGCAGTTGTGTCGGACAAGTGCGGCCGCAACAGGCTGAAGGGCTTCCTTCAATGTTGTTGTCCTCCACAGTATCGTGGTCAGTGTCCCCTCCTGTCACAGGGTTCAATTCTCCGCTGGGGGCATCGTAAAGGTTTTAAACCTGTGGCTCTGTTCCCCAGTGAAGGTTATTCATGCCTGGCCTTCCATTCTCGATTTGATATGTGACAGAAAGGACAGTGCTGTCTGAATCAGCGCGGGGAAGGACTGCATCTCCTGGGGAGAGAGAGTGTCAGTGAAAGTGCAAACACGTAACTTCTGCAAACTGCACATTGTGTTTGTGTTGGAATGAAAACCATGATATAGAGTTGTTCCTGACTGATATGTTTATTTAAAGCAGGAATCTGAGGAAGAAAAACAGAGTAAACCCATTCAGATCTGAGCGCAGAAACATTTCCAGCAGAACTAGTGATGTTGTACAGCGTAGAACCACGTTTGGATGCATTGTGCTCGGTTTGAGGGCGCAGCTTGCTTTCACTCGGCTGAGTTACCAGTGTGTAAATGATACAGATAGTGTTCAATGTGATGGTACATTTGCTCAGTGGTTCGCATTGCTGTTACGTCTGTAGGTTAGGTGGATTGGCCATGTTAAATTGCGCTGATGTGTCCAGAGAGTGAATTCAGTAAGTTAAGTGAATTACCCATGGGTAACACAGTGATAAGGTCAGCAGTCACACGATGCCAGATTTTATTCCAGTGGGTTAGTTTGAAATCACAAGCCAGAGGCTTGTGGGGATAGAGACGGTAACTAGGTCTGGTTGAGGTTCTGTTCAGAGTGTCCCTACAGACGCGACTGGCTGAACTGTACTTTCTGTATTGTAGGGAATATGTGATTCTATCAGAGTGGACACTGCCAGCGCTTACTGGGCTGCTAAGACATTAGAGACGATGCTGGTGGCGTTTACTGGGGATGGGATTTTATTTATTTGTGTGATGGGAAATTTGAAGCTGAACCAAGGAAAACCGAATGGAAATTTTGAACAGCAATTGAGGTTTGGATAGAGTAAATAGGTATTAAATTCACTCTTTCAAGTTCGTAATTTTCTGAACGTCAGGCTTTCAAAACCATCGATGTCGGACAAAGAAATAATGGGAGCTGAATTTCTGTCACTCAGAGAATCCGCTTCCAAAATATTTGGAAAGGCACATTTAGAGACACAGAAGCAGTGAGTTTCACCAGGAGAGAGACAACCTGTGGCCAGGTAAGAGTGTAAAAGTAGATTGTGGGGAGTGGAAGGTGCGAGGAAACAATGTCTAATTTGGACGACTTTAGATGTAAAGATAGCTCAGAAACGTATGCAGCTGATTAAGATTCAGCAAAAACTCAGAGTTTTGAAACACTTCCGTTAATATTCCACATGAAGCATTATAAATGGAACTGAGCAGATTTTGTATATTGTAAAGGAAAGATATTCCATAATGAATAGGGAGTGATCCGTCTCTTGGAGATCGATTTCCTGCTTTAATCCCATGACTTAAAGATGGGAGAAAAATCGCCATGATGTTGGGTTCATTTGATACCACGAAAATCTGCCAAAGTAACTGAGCATCAAAACTGGCATCTTGTTTTGTAGTTTAACCTTCTGTTTTTCTCACCAATATTTTATTTAAGCTGAAATAAATTCGGAGCAAAATGGAATACAATATTAAAAGTCCCAATGTTATAAATCCATTTCACTTCCGATCATTGCAATGAACAGAGTGAGGTTGCAGCAAAATTAATAAAATGAAATAAACAAAAAGCATTTCCGGGAATTTTACCCAGTTCAGGTTCAGCCATATGAGAAAGCCCATCGAGCTAAAACATCACCTTCACTTCTCTCTCCATATATACTTCTTCATGTGAGAGAGAAACTATCTGAAGAAATTATGCATCAAGACTAAATGTGCGTGTGAATGTGACAGGAATTTCATGTTTGCTGGTTCATTCTGAGACAGTTCCGACGCGGAATGAATCAAGGACAGGTATTCCTTCCAAGGACGAGGTCAATTCCTTGGATTTTGCTGGTATTATTATTCCGTTGAAAGCAGAAACGTAATGGTGTGCATTCGATTCATCTCAGGGAATTTCTTATCCCCTCGGTGCACCATATGTAATCCTGATGTGATCAAATGTGAGCCCCTTTGCAATGGGCTGAAGTGACCCAGAGGCTAAGCCGACGGGTTGGTCTTACATTGTGCATGTATGGATGTGAATCCTACTCTGGCTGTTACTTCTATCAAACGAAGCTGTGGATTTCCTTTGTGCCTCGTATCTTTAGTATACATTGGATGGGGAATCTTGCTCTTGCCCTTCATTGCACCGGAGATTTGTGATAAATCGAAACCTCAACCAGGTCGAAATGAAGCAATTTTATTCTGTTGTAAGTTAAATTGGGATAATGAAAAGGAGTGCAACATTTCTTTCCTCCTTTCATTCCCTCTCGACTTTCTCTAAATTTACTTCGCCTGACAGAGAAACAAATAAGGAGAGATCGAGAGCAATAGATTATCCAATGGGATTGTAAATGAGTATTTTGGTGTAACACTCCACACAAAGGTCTGAGCAATATTTCAAATAATCAATTGTAATTGGAGCAACAGAATACTTCTCCAATGAAACAAACCTTTCATTCTTTCACAAACTGTTGCTGTGTGAATCACACTGCGATCCATTATCTAGCATGATCACCAAGTTGCCAACAGTATTAGATCCACCAATTTTCTTTAGCAATCACAGCTTCTGCACCTACCCATCTGTGGTGTACTCAGTGTCATTTGTTGTCTACAGGCCATGGCATATTTCTTGTTCACAAGCTTATGAGCCGAGTTCCTGACCCATCTGATCAGTTTGAGAAAACTTTTCTATCACTTCATCCCATCACCTCAGAATTCTAAACTTATCAATAAAATAATACGTTCGACAAAATTATGTAGGATTGGAAGTCTGCTGAAAATGTGTTGTTGGTTAAAGCACAGCAGGTTAGGCAGCATCTCAGGAATAGGAAATTCCGGCTTATGCTCGAAACGTCGAATTTCCTATTCCTGAGATGCTGCCTAACCTGCTGTGCTTTAACCAGCAACACATTTTCAGCTGTGATCTCCAGCATCTGCAGACCTCATTTTTTACTCGAGGATTGGAAGTCGACCATTCAGTCCATCGATTCTGCTTCACCATTCAACGAACTCATGGCTGATCTGATAATCCTCTACTCCATTTTCCTGCATTACCTCGACAAAGCTTCATCATCTTTCTGATTAAATATCTGTCTGGCACAGTTTGAAAATACACAACAACTCAGCCTCAACAGCAGTTTCGATAAGGAGTTCCATCAATTCACTGGCCCCTGAGCACAGAAATTACTCCTAATTTCTGAATTAAATTGGCAATAACTAATTCTGAGTTCATGTCCTATGGTGCTCCTCATACCAGAGGGTAAACCACCTGCCCATATCTACCCTGTCCAGATCCCATGAATATTGGACGTTTATAAATGTTAATATGTGATTATAGAGCTCCCCTCCGCCTCCTCTGTTTCAAGGAGAATAATCCCAGCCTAACCAATCATTCCACGAACCTCCATATTCTCCAGTGTTGACAACATGTTTGTAAATCCCTGCTGTCCCCTGCAGCGTCCTTGCATATTATTAAGGCAGCTGGAGAAATTTCTGTGAGGCAACGGTTGAAATTTCAAGCACAGAAGGGCAGTGGAACTTGAAATCAGACAGCGACTGGAATCAGATTGGTCCACACAAGGACGAAATGCAGTAACGATAAATTTGACAAATGAGAATCTGATCATACCGTATTGATATTCAATAGCTTTAATGTCACCCATTTCCCCTGTGTAATCGTCCACGGAGCAAGTATGTAAAACGGATTGAGACTGGTTATATAAATATTTTGAGAGCAAACACATGTCCGTTAGTAGACAGTTTTTGATTATAAACTCAACTCATTGCGCCGTGAATCCTACACCGTTTGCAAGGCACAAATGGGATGTGGTACAGAACTCTGTCCATTTGTCTTGATGGGTGTAACTTCAATAATACTTAAGGGACTGGACACCATCCACGACACTGCAGTCACTTGATTGTACCCTATTTATTACCTGAATATTTATTCACTTCACCGCTGAGGCACAATTGCAGCAGAGTGCACCAAATACACGATGCACTGGAGTAAGTCATTCGGGCATTTTTGACAGAACCTTCCACGCTCAACAGCTATACTGACTATAAGGACAAGGTTGGAAGATGCAATGAAACACCACCATTTGCAAGTTCCCCTCCAAGGCCCATAGCACCCTGACTTGGAAATGAATCAGTGATAAACTCATTGAGTGGTGAAGCAGTCTTGTTGGGCAAAGTTTCATACTTCAGCCCCCCATCTTTTATCTTAAATTTAGTAAATGTTGATTTATGCGGTGACCAGACTTGGGCTCAGTCCTTCAGCTGCGCCCTAAACTGGTGATTGCTAAAGTTCTACTGTCAGTCACAGCCTCTGGTCAGCAATAGATAATATCCAAAAATCCTCTCAATAAACTGATACCCCTCAAGTTGAAAGTGATGCTGGGGAAGCACAGCAGGTCCGTCATCAGCTGAGGAAAAATCAATGTTTCAGACAAAAGTCCTTCACCAGGAATGAGACTGGGAGCACATGGGATAGAGAGATAAATGGGAGGGGGTTGGATCTTGGGAGAAGGTAGCTGAGGGTGCAGTAGGTGGATGGAGGAGGGTGCGAAGGGGATATATCAGAGCGGAGGATGGAGCGGATAGGTGGGAATGAAGATACACAGGTGGGACAGTTCAGGAGGACGGTGCTGAGCTGGAAGGTTAGAACTGGAGTAAGATGAGGGAGTGGGCTTGACGAAACTGAGGAAGTCCACATTGATGCCATGGGGTTGAAGGGTCCCGAGGAAGAAGATGTGGTGTTCTTCCCCCAGGCGTTGGGTGGTAAGGGATTGATGACGGAGATAGGCCAGGACCTGCCTGTCCTCGGGAGAGTGAGAGGGGGAGTTGAAATCTTTGACCATGGGACAGTGGAGTTGATTCTTGCAGTAGTCTTGGATATCTTCTCTGAAGTGCTCTGTCAGAAGACATCCGGTCTCCCCAATTTAGCAGAGACCACATCTCCTCTATAGATTCATAGCAGATACAACAAATGACATGTGTGGAACTGCAGGACAACCTTTGATGGATGTGGAAGGCTCCAATTGAGCCTTAGACAGAGGTGAGGGGGTAATGTGGGCGCAGATTTTGCATTTCCTGCGGTGGCAGAGGAAGGTGCCATGAGGGAATTGACGCCCATTGGAGGTTGTGGACTTGATTAGGGAGTCACGGAGGGAAAGGTCTTTGATGAAAGCGGATAGGTTTGGGGAGGGAAATATATCCCTGGTGGTGTGGTCAATTTAGAGGTGGCAAAAATGTCGGCGGATGATGTGATTTATGCAGTGGTGGGTGGAATGGAAGATGAGGACCTTCCTCTCTCCATTTTCTGCCGTTGTTGTGTTTGGAGGTGTGGGGTTAATGGATAGGGGTGCGGGACATGAATGAGATGCGTTAGAGGGTAATTGAATCCCTTGCTGCACTCACCCCATGGCCCTGACTTCTTGGCGCTGCGGGTATCCTTGTGTCGATTAAGTTTGACAATCAGTTGAATTCCAGTCCACACGCACTATTCCCATTTTCCCCGTTGTTCAACTATTTTGATTCTTCCTTATTCTCCCATGGAATGTTGTCATCATTGGTCTGAAGAGCATTTGTTGTTCATTCTAAATTCACCTTGAACTGAGTCAGAGGGCATTCATGGGTGAATCACGTTGTTGTGGGTCTGGAGTCACATATTGACAGGACACGTTATGGTTCGAAGGGACATGAAAGAATGAGTGTTCAGTAAACTAAAGTTATTGTCTCTGTTCCTGAGATTGGGTTTATTTTTCAGATTTTATTCATCGAATTTAAATAACAGCAGCTGCCACGTTCCAGTCACCAAAGATTACAAGCCCAATATATCGCCGCTGCACTGACAACTCCCTGATATATTTCTCCATTCAAAGAATGACATTGTCAATTCAGATTATCCCAGAGAGAATACGACGCATTTCTGTGTTGGAATGCAAGCAATGTACGCTGTATTAGGGTGTTTACTGAAGCAAGAGACTGATGTGAAGACGATGTGAGCAAAAGCAGTTCTTACTGTCAAAGTAACAAAATACCACTGTGTTAAGGAAAATCTCTGAGAATGCTTTCGATTCACCAGCCTCTCACTGAAGGCTCCAGAAGTCTCCCTCTGAGCCAGTCCTCAGTGGAGGTTAATGGAGGATCTGGGAAAATTTCACGAAGCATGGTCAGTCGGAGCAAAAATAAGGAAGACGTTCGTTTCAGCAGTGTTTAACAATACTACCTTTCCCGTGTGCAGTCGAACAGACTAAATGATTGTGCTACAGACTGCGACAGCAAGTTCCGCTGAAAAGTAATCCTTAAAAACCGGTGTAAGCAACACAACGTTATTGGGGTACACCGCGTGGAAACAGATACTTCGGTGTATCTCATCCATGCTCACCACATCACCAAAATTAAAGAAGTCCCATCCCCCAGCATTTGGCCTCAATCCCTCTAAACCCATCCTATCCAGAAACTCATCCGATTACCATTGCAATTTTCTGAGTGCAATAGCCTCCTGCACTTCCTCTGGTAGCTCATTCCTTACACGCACACTCTTGTGTGTGGGAAATGTGCCTCAGGTCCTTTGTCAATTTCAGACCACTCACCCTAAACCTATGCTCGAGTTTCCAAATCACCCCGTGTGACTTTGCACCTTTTGTTATGCAGGAGACATTTGCTGACGCCGGAAAAGTGTGATCGAGCCGTCTATCGCGATACGTCCAGGTTCCCATTTCGACAGTGACGTTGTTTCGTGTACAGCTGCTGCCGTTTCTGCTGGTCACCTCCAACAGCTTGTTGAAATGCTGGTTTCGTGCCCGCCTTGTTGATATTCAATGCAAACTGAAAATGTGTTTGGTTCCCGGGGAATTAACTGTGGTGTGGGAAAGTGCCGAGCTTCTCAAAATGTCTGTGCTGGTGCTCTAAGGCTGCAGCATGTTTGAAAGAGTAGGTTGGAATTACCCTGCTATTAGTTATGAGATTACTTTATAACTCATGCCCTTGGACTGTCTCACGTTTAGCATCGAGAACACAGAGCACTCAGATACAGTTAGCACCTCTTTGACGTCTTCTGGGTTGTGGGGTGGCGTAATCACCTTTTGACATCTGTTAATATACTCTGAAACTGCCTTTTAGATTGACGTGAACAGAAACTGCATCTCTAATGAAGACGAGAGAATTTCATAAACTTTCTGAGTCGCTTCCCATCGATTCCCACACTGGTGTCCACCTCAGCTGCCCGCCGTGTGGCTCATGCACAGGTGTAGACATCTCTGCAGCAAGCCGCATGGTTCATGTCAAAGACAAGGAAAACGCCAACTCGTACTGGCCCCGAGGTGTGTGCTTCCTCACAATGTGATCTGTCCTTCTCGGATAGTAATACTACCTTCACTTTTCAGCTCGAGAACATTCTTTGGGATGTTTAATCTTCAAAACAGACTTCGATCCCGTAAGTCTGCTGCACGATCTGTTCGGCTTTGTGCATTTTCCCTGTAGTCCGGTGTGTTTCATGTTCCGTGTAAACGTGAAAGTTGCCCTGTTTTGAGCAACGGGTGCAATCATTTCCCAAGGCAAGAATCGAAATCCCAGTCATGTCACACAGCTCTTGGTTTCTTTGTTGAATCAGATTCGAATTTCCATTCTCTCACACAGACCTTAGATTTGTGGCTCAAACGAGTCTCTGAAGGCAGATCAGCTTCCCATGGTTTTTGTGTGGCTTGATGGGTTATCATTATTTGCTGCAAAATTGATATTGTAGCTGGGCAGATCCCAGCAGCAGCGCGAACAGGGCAGGGATCTGGAACTCTTTCCCCGGGACTGTGATTCTGTTGTTTTGCAGGCGCACCATTGAAAGTGTACGAAAATGTCCGATTGTGGGTGGCTTGTCTTGTGGCCGATTGGTCGGAGGTGCTGTGTTGAGTTTATATTTCTAATGAGGATTGTGTTCGAATCTCACCATTTGTGTGCTTTACTGGTTTTACTGCAGCGTGTTAATGTTCAGTATTAAAATTCCAACACGATAGCTTACTTTGCTTATTGGAAATGTATCTCCGATTTGAGAGAATGCACCCTCTCCAATGTGCCAGTGTCCATGCCGTAGTGATCGCATTCGCCTCCCACAGGAAAAGCCCGGACCTCAAGCAGATCCACTGCTGCATCATGTTCCGGCCAAGTTGTGTTGTTCACTATTCCACTGAAATCGAACGGATATTGGGATTTCATCACTGGTGTGAAACAAAATCCTGCAGTGACTTTAGTTATCATTATTTGGTGTTCTAGTGCATGGAAAAATAATTCCAGTTAATTGCAATGTCATATGGTCTTAAATTTCTCTAATTTCCTTCACTTGTGTCCTGGAGATGTGAGCTGCAAGCAATGCTGCATTGTTGATCGGATGAGCAAACTAATGTAATCGAGACTGTCTTTGGGAATCTTCACTTTTCATGGCTCGTTCATGTTCGGTTCTTTGTTTTCCCTCATTTCAAAGTTTTTCGGGAGGTGGCGGTGCACTAAGTTTCCAATATATGTTGGGAGCGCAGTTTGGAATTGTTCTGAAGGATCTGGGAACCGTTTATGGCTTATTGCCCTCGGACTGACCCCAGAACAGCATTTATGCTTCGAAATCTCTGGAAATGCATTTTAAACAAACTCCCATTTCCCAGCATCTGGCCCCTATCCCACTAAACCCTTCCCATCCAGAAACTCATCCGGTTGCCTTTGAAATCTTCTGAGTGTACGAGCCTCCTCCACTTCCTCTGGTCGCTGATTCCATCCCGCACAACCTTCTGTGTGGGAAAGGTGCCTCAATCCCTTTTATATTTTACCGTCTCACCTTACACCTATGCTCTCCAGTTTTCAACTCACCCCACATTGCCGAAGACAAAAACTGAAGTATTCAGTTTACAAACCTTCCTTAATGTCATGCCCACATTCAGACTTGCCCAAACTGTGCATCCCTGACAACATCCTTATCTATATTTTGTGAGCAATTTCACATGATTTTCTTAATTTTTCAATGATGGTAATTACGCTGGAGAGCATCCAGCTCCTGGAAACGGAAAGGTGAAGCGTTGAACTGTAAATTTTAGTGCTGGCCGACTCTGAACACCAGCTGTTGACGGAGATGCTTCCTGTATTGTAGTGTGGATTGGAGTCACCTTATACACGAAAACTCCCCGCTTCAAAATCCCCGCTTCAAAATCCGACAATAACAGCCCTTATTCCCGATGGCAGCCTTTCAGACTGTGGTGAGCAGAGCTTTCTAACTTGCTGTTCACGTCAGCAAACCTGGCTTTGAATTTGCTCGCTCATACATGCTCGTGTGGTGAAAAGGAATACAATCCCATTTCATTACTGTGTGAAACATTGTTACAGTTTTCTCCAATCTGGTTCTGAATAAGCACAGATGTGTACAGCACTGATGGTCATTCTGTTTCAGAGTGGGGTCACCGTGGTCTGATCCTTCCACTAAAAGAAATACCGCATTTGTTTTTCTTGAGCAGGCGGCCCGGTTCAAAGTCAAGGAGCAAAGGTTCCCAGCAACAATCCTCAACTGAGAACCTGGGCATTTTTCATGGGGAATCGTCAGTGGGAGTAACGTTGTGGAAGCACCCGGTTCTGCAGTGTTTCTAAACACTAAATCGAAGCGCGATTGGATTTTAGTATTCAGAGGCACAATTTAAATTGATTGGTAAAACTGGAATTGTTTCTTAATTAGCAAACAAAACTGACTTGTTTCACAACCAACCGTTGCATTTTTCCAATTTTTCAGTAAACGCTGAGACTGCGAGCTTGTCATCACAGGTATTTGTCAGCTCTCAGTTCCGAACAGCATTCACTCTCATTTAAAGTTGGAGTGCACGCCTTCAACATCTTAACGCTGTTCTCATCACAAAATCCTGCAACTTCTAATCTCGGGGACAGGGGTTGGATTGCAGCCGTTACCATGTGAATGTAAAGATTTTCACACGAGAAGCACCATTCATGAGGAGAGAGTTTCTGTAAGCTGTGTCCCAGGGCTGTGCAGAGAGCTGCAGTGGCCACTTTCTGTTGACAGCAGGTGTATGGAGAGAACAATGTTTGTCCCTGTCTTACTCCGTGTGGGGTCAGGGAACACAGAACCATCAATGGTTTGGGCTGCAATTCAACCTTGCCATGGATTTTCCGGTTTAAATGGAGCTAGGGTGGTATTCCCATTGTCTGATCTAGAACAACCAAGGTCTCAAACTACCAACCATTATCTTGCAGCCTCCTGCTGCCAATTTGAGCCTCACAGCCTGTCATCAACCAGGCGTGCCGATTTCCCTAAAGCAGGAAGGTTAGCGGGAATCTGAAGGGCGGTGGAACAGCTGGAGCTCTCACTGTTTTCAGAGTCTGTCACCAATTTTCCTGCTTTCATGACCAAGAGTGTCAGAGAGCTTGAGGGGTCTGCAAACACCCAGAGGGAAAGGAACCATCACAAACTGGAAGATATCCAGACTCTTCATTGTGACTTCCTGAGCTACATCACTATGACTCTGGTACTGGGATAATTCAAGCGCACGGCTTGACAGAATCTGGAAATTAAATACAGAACTACAGGCTGTTCAGTCCAAATGCAATCCATTAAGATACAGTGGATAGTGAATCTATTCCAAATAACCACTTCATCAAATCCTCCCTGTCAATCTATCCACAAACTTTTTTTTGTATTTCTTCATCCATTTACCCCAACTAATGTGAACATCTTGTTTTCATCTTCCTTATCTATACCAGTTATTAGCCAATAAGCTCTGTCGCATCTCGCTTCAACTCCAGTTGCTCCATCGCATCATAAATCACTCCTGAAACTTTCTGGTAAATGAATGAGTCTATCCCCTCTCTGGACCCTCCCATCCTTCACAATATATGATGATCTCTGTTGTGAGTATACTGATCACACCTGGAGGAGGGATATTGTGAGTTTCTGAAATTATAGAGAGGGTGCAGGAGGAACCCAATAAGACTGGCACGTTTTGGGAGAGAGAAATAATGTTCATGTTTAGAGACAATTTCTTACTTTATTTTGATTATTCTTTTCTCTCTGCCCTAATAGTGATGGATCTCGGAAGCTTCTTTCTCTGAGGATTTCAAGGAAAGTATCAAACAAAGGGAATTATTTGTCTCTCTGATTTCTCACCTGGACTGACACTGCCTTTATTAAACCTCTTTGAATATTTGAAGAAGATTCACAGACAGGAAACACCAAAGAAACATTTAATCAAAATCTGACATGAGATCAATCGATTCATCAGAAACTGGAAATAATTGGCGTTTGAGTGTTGCATCCTCAGTCATTACCAATCACTGCATATAATTTCTCCATCATATCCTCCCTGACGGATCTGTACCAAAGTCTTAGGTGATAGTTGATGTATCCCATACCTGAGGGAGGTAGAGGAGGTTGGGAGCTGACAGGATGAACTAGGTTGGGGAGTAGATGGTGTTTGTGTGACAGACGCTGGGAGTATTTGATCCTCGCTCAGTCAGCCATTACCCTCACGCCATGCGGGCTGACCGGGGGAGTATTGACCTGTTACTGTCTCTGTCTGTCTGTGACAGAGTGTGGGCTGGGGGTCACTTGTTCCCTTTTTGCCTTTTCTATCTCTCTCACTCTCATTCTCTCTTTCTCTTCTCTCTCCTCTCTCGTTTTCTCTCTCACACTCTCATTCTTCTGCTCTGTCTTCTCCACCTCTTCTTCACTTCTCTTCTCCTCCTCTTCTCTTCTCCCTCTTTCTCCTCCTCTCTCTCTTCTCTCTTCTCTCTCCCATCTCTCTACTCTCTCCCATCTCTCTTCCCTCACACTTCTCTCCCACTCTCTCTCCCCCGACTCTCTCTTCATTTCTCTCTCTCTTGTTAGGGTCGTACGGTGGCTCAGTGTTGACCACTGCTGTCTCACAGTGCCAGAGACCCTGTCCAAATTGTGCCCAAGGTGACCGTCTGTGTGGAGTCAGCACATTCTCCCCAGTGTCTGCGTGGGTTTCCTCACCCGGCCCAATGGTGTGCAGTTCAGGGTGGACTGGTCATGGGGGAGTTGCCCAAAGGGTTAGGTGAACTGTTCAGACAGAGAAAGGTCTGGATGGGTTACTCTCCTACCCATCTTCCCACCCTTCTCTTTCCCCCAATCTCCTACACCCCTCTTCTCTGCCACCCTGCCCTCACCCGTCTTCACGATTCTCTCCTCTCTTTCCTCCCCCACTTTCACCGTCCTACCCATCTGCACTTCTGTCTTTCACCCAATCTCCTCCTCCCCACCTCCCACCGCTCTGTCCTCCTGAACTCTCCTCGCCACCTCCTTCTGCTCCCACGCCTCCTGCTGCCTATTCCCTCTCTCCACGCCACCACCTCCTCCCCCTCACCTCTTCTCTCCCCGCTAACATCCCCCCGCTCTCCTCCTCCTCGCCCCGACACCTCACCCACTCTCCCCCTCCCCCTCTCAGAAACCCTCCTTTGCCCCTGCTGCTCTCTGCTTCATTCTCCCTGCCCCTCTCTCCTCCACTTCTCTCTCCTCTCCCTCTCTCTCTTTCACCCCTCTTTTCTGCGCCCTCTCTCCTCTCCTCTCCTCCCCCTCCATCCTCCCAAACTCCTCCCCTCTCTCTCCTCCCCCTCTCTGTCCTACCCCTCTCTCCTCCCACTCCATCCCCTCCCCTCCCTGTCGTCCCCCTCTCTCCTCCCCTCTCTCTCCTCGCCCCTCATTCTCCTACCCCCCTCTCCTCCCCTCTTCGTCCTCCCCCTAACTTCCACTCTCTCTCTCTCCTTCCCCTCTCCATCCTCCCCCTCTCCACCCACTCTCTCTCCCCTTTCCTTTCTCTCCTCCCCCTCTCTCCTCTCTCTCCTCCCACTCTCTCCTCCCCATGCTCCCCCTCCCATCTCTCCTCCCACCTCTCTCTCCCACCCTCCCCTCTCTCTTATCCCCCTCCCCTCTCTCCTCATCCCCACCCCCTCCTCCTCCTTCTCTCTTCTCTCCTCTCCCCTCCCCTCTTCCCTCTCTCCTCTCCTCTCTCCCCCTCTCCTCTCACTCCTCACTACTCTCTCCTCCTTCTCTCCTCACCACTGTCTCCTCTCCCCCTTCCCTCTCTCCTCTCTCCTGTCCCCTCTCTCCTCCCCCTCACCTCTCCCTTCTACTCTTTCTCCCCTCTCCTGCTCACCACTCCACTCTCCCTTCTCTCATCTCTCCTCATCCCCTCTCCTCACCCCTTCTGTTCTTCCACCCTCTCCTTTCTTCACCTCCACTCCTCTCCTCTCCCAGTTCCCCACCGTCTCATCCCCCTCTTCTCCACACTCACTTCTTCCCCTGTCCCGTCCCACTCTTCTTCACCCCCTCTCCAAAAATCCTTCCCTACTGCCTCGTATACTCTCCTCCAACCTCTACTCTCCCATCTCTCCTGCCCCCTCCTCCCTGGCTCTCCTCCCTGTCTATGCTGCATTTCCCTGCTCACCTTCCCCCTCCTTCCCCGACTTCTGCCTCTCCTCCTCACTCTCTCCTCCCCTTCATCTCCCACCGTGCTCCCCTCCTGCTCATCTTCACCTCTTTCCTTCCCAATCCTCCACACATCCTCTACCCCTCATGTCCCTCTCTCCTCCACCTCCCACCCCCTTCTCCACCCTGTCTATCCTACTCCACCCCAGACTCCCCCTCACCTCACACCCCAAACTCCCCCTACGTCCTCGCTTCCTCCTCTGTCTCCTTCCCTCGCTCCTAACCACTCTCCCTCTTCCCCATCACTCGTCCCCCCCACTTCATTCGCTGTCTCCTCCCAGTTCTCCACCTTCCACTTCCTCCCACGTCTACTCCTCTCCTTCATTCCTCCCCTTCTCTCCTACAACCGCCTTCCCATACACCCTCCACCCCTCTACTCCCCCTCACGCCATCCACCCCCCTCACCCTCTGTCCTCCTGTTCCCTCTCCTATCCAACTCTTCCCACCCTCTCCTCCCATCTCTACTCCTACTCTCGACAACCGTTCCCAGCTCTCTCCTACCGCCCTCTCTCCACCCCTTCTTTCCTCTGCTCTGCCTCTTTCCCCAATCCACTTATCCCCGCACCTCCCCCTCCTCCATACTCTCTTCTTCCCTTCCCTCCTCGCCTCTCCCTCCGTCCCCACCCCACTCTCCCTCCCCATCTCTCACATTGAAAGGTGAGGCATACAAAGTGGTCAAAAGCAGCAGGAAATCGGAAGGTTGGGAAAGCGTTAAAGATCAAAAGAAAGTCACAAAAGAGTGAGAAAGAACCGTAGGAAAGAACAGGAGAGAAAATATGTACCACAGAATTTAAAAACAGATAGCAGAATTTTCTATGAAAACTTTAAATGAAAATGAGTGGCTAAGGTAAATGTTGGTCCTTCAGGGGACGAGGAGGGGCATTTAGTTATGGGATGTGATGAAATGGCTGAGGCACTGAACAGGTATTTTGCATCGGCCTTCTCTGTGGAGGGCACTAATACCATGCCAGAGATTGACAAAGTGGTGGAGTCAGTGAGGATCTGGAAACAAACGTTATTACGGAACGCGAGTGTTGGGCCAGCTTATGGAGCTAAGTACAGACAAGTCTCCTGTCCTGGTGTAATGCATCCCAGCGTGCTAAAAGAGCCAGCGGGGGATAGAACAGGTGCACTGTCAGTAATTTTCCTAGTTTGCTGGACTCTGAGGCAGTTCCAGCAGATTGGAATACAATGGCGCCGCTGTTTAAAAAGGATGGTAGACAAAAGATGGGGAAGTATAGATCAGTTAGCGCAACATCTGTAGTGGGGAAAATGCTTGCGTCTCTTATCAAGGAAGAAAGAGCAAGGCATTGCTGGATTCCCCGGGTGAATTCCTTCCCACACATAGAACAGCTGAACGACTTCTACCCCATGTGAATAGGATGATGTTAAATAAAGACCATTGAATTTAAGAACTTTACAGATCTTAACTTTTTTTTCCCCACAGTCAGGGAAAAGCCCTCTTGTCAGTGTAAAGCCACTGGTGTGACATGAAGCTGGATGACAAAATAAATCTGTTCACACAGAATGTCTGTGTCAATGAGTCTCCAGTTGGTCTGGGAATTTGCAATTCTTCTCAGAGTCCAAATATTTCCATGGTGCTGATCTCTTCACATATCGCCAAGTTGGATGATCTGGTGAACCCTTTCCCAGAAACACAACATATTTATGGCTTCTCTGTCTGTGAATGTTTTTATATTGTTAACTGGATAATGTTAAATAATTTCTGCAGTCAGTTCACTGGAACACTCACGTTCTTAGATGTGTGTGTGTGTGTGTGTGTGTGTGTCTGTCTGTGTTGGGGCTTGACCACACACAATGTTGTTTGAAACCTTTGCTCACTGACATACAAGATAATCATGTTCCCTTTATGGCCAAATGCATATCGTGACTCTGTTGGATCTTTACATCATGTTTGATTTCTCTCACTTCTTGCGAGAGGTGCAAGTGGAGTTCAATGCAGCTAAATGTGAGATGAGGCACTTTGGGAACAATAACAGGAAGGCGGAATGTTGGGTTCTTGGTGGTCATGTGGATGTGCAGAGGGATCTTGGAGTCCATGTACATAATCCCTGAAAGTTGCCACCAGATGGATAGCCCTGTTAAGGCGGCATCCGGTGTGATGGTTTCATTGATAGGGGGATTGAGTTCTGGAACCGCAATATCATGCTACAACTATGCAAAATGCTGGTGTTGTCACAGTTGGAATATTGTGTACAGTTCTCGTTGCCCCATTACAGAAAGAATGTGGAAGCATTGGAAAAGGTGCAGAGGAGATTTATCAGGATGGTGCCTGGTCTGGAGGGAAGGTCGTATGAGGAAAGGCTGAGAGACTTGGATCTGTTCTCATTGGAAAGAAGGCGGCTAAGGGGGATTTGATAGAGACGTATAAGATAAGCAGAGGATTAGACAGGGTCGACAGTGAAAATGTTTTTCCTAGGGTGATGACGTCAGCATGTACGAGAGGGCTCAACTACAAATTGAGGGGTGATAGATTTAAGACAGATGTCAGAGGCAATTCTTTACATACAGAGAGAGTGGTAAGTGTGTGGAATGCCCTACCTACTAAGGTAGTCAACTCAGCCACATTAGGGAGATTTAAATAATCCTTAGATAAGCTCATGGATGATTTTGGGATAGCGTAGGGGGACGAGTTGAGAAAATTCCGCAGGTCGGTGCAACATTGAGGGCTGAACGGCCTGTTCTGTGCTTTATTGTTCTATGTTCTATAATCTGAATCTTGTTCCAAGGTAGAAATGACAAATTCTAGAGGCCACAGATTTCAGGGGATAGGGGGAAATTTAATGAAAATAAAAACTGAAAGAACAGAAGATGCGGTAAGTCAGAAACAAAAACAGGAGTTTCTGGAAATACACAACAAGTCTGGAAGCATTTGTGAAGAGAAATTAGAGTTCACGTTTCTGATGAAGGACCCGAAACATAAAGGGATTTTTTTTTTCTGACACTGCAAGACCTGCTGAGCATTTCCAACAACACGTGAAAGTTTAAAGGTAATTATGTCAGGCAATTTTCTAATGCAAAAGGTGGTAGATGACTAGAATGTACTCTCTTGGGAGGTGGTAAAAGCAGAAACAATCACGATGCTTAAGACGCATTTGAGCACACTCATAAGTCGACAGGGGTTGGCAGGGATATGGATCATGTCCAGGCAGATGGAATTAGTTTGGAATGGCATCATGGTCTGCACAGACATGATGGGCCAATTATTCCAGTGCTGTACTGTTCTGTTTTCCAGGGGGTACAATGTGTGGAGCGAGAGTTACTACTTTTTGGACCACACAGTAGTTGATACATTTTGAGACAGGAAATATATATTTGGATGGCACAGACACAAAGAGTAGAGACTGAAGGAAGGGGGGGGGAGGGGGGTGGGACAATGTGTACAATTCTTTAAAGGAGATAGGACAT
The DNA here is from genome assembly GCF_020745735.1 of Hemiscyllium ocellatum. Classification (NCBI taxonomy): domain Eukaryota; kingdom Metazoa; phylum Chordata; class Chondrichthyes; order Orectolobiformes; family Hemiscylliidae; genus Hemiscyllium; species Hemiscyllium ocellatum. The sequence continues at coordinate 131,113 of NW_026869321.1, forward strand.
AATCAAAGTGTTGTGATCAAAAGATATGGGACCCTGGGTTTCATTAAACAATTTCATTGATGGGTTCGGTCACAGTCAATCATTGTATCCAATTCAGGTCAACAGATTCCTGCTCAGGAAGGATCTAAGTGATTGTCAGGGTGTGGAGTGCAGACTTACTGGTGTGGTGCACTGATCAAGAAAGTGCAGTCACTAGATTCATTTGGAAAAAAAATGCTATTTTCTTTGAAGAAATCAAGTTGAATATATCTTGATAGAATAAAATGGATAAGCATTCCTGATGAAGGGCTTATGCTCGAAACGTCGAATTCTCTATTCCTGAGATGCTGCCTGGCCTGCTGTGCTTTGACCAGCAACACATTTTCAGCTGTGATCTCCAGCATCTGCAGACCTCATTTTTTACTCGAAGATTATAACACATCCAGATACAGCAGACAATAAAATAAATCGCACTTGATAGGTGATGGCTCAAAATTTAAGATTAGATATAACGTTTTCAGAAAGTGGGAGATGAGCAAGTGTTCCCATTGACTGTATTGGCTGGAAATATGCAGAACATGCTGCCTATTATGGTGGTGCAAGTAGAGATGGTCAATGATTAACAAATACGATTATATCAGATCTGAGAGAAATAAACTTTCTGGATTTTGGGGCCAGTTGGAGAATGAGAATAAGGGATTCTGCTACAGAGAGCCAGCTTGGCTTTGATGAGCCCCTTTCTATGCCATAACACATTTCTTTTGTACTTGCTTAACTTGTTCTGGTTATTTGTCTTCAGGGGTTAAATTATCGTTAAGGTGAATCTACTCTGTGTTCATGCTCAGACCGACACAGGTTCCACATCAGGAGATAATGTTCATTGCTTTATATATGGTTGTAGGGGAGTCCCCTGGTAGGATACACAGAACTGAAAATCTGCTCTAGGGTGTTTTCACCAGGATTGTGAATACCTTGGAACATCTAGTGCCACACCAATACCTGAAATGCTTTCCGACTGACTGACTAAATGAAAAATGTTCCTTCCACAGCATGATGCTGGCTGGAGTACTGTGGTCAGTGTTGTTTCACAAGGATCCGAAATGCAATATCTATTGTCTGTAACACATATCAATGATTAGCATGGAAATGTAAACGATTTAATTAGCAAGTTTCTAGATAGTACAAAGTGATGAAGTTGTGAATGTTGTCAAAGAATACAGCAAGAATGAGATCAGTTGGAAAACCCATACAAAAATAGATTTTAATCTAGACAAGTGTAAGGTGATGTATTTTGGGAGACTCATTGCAAGAGGAATGTATTCACTAAACCTAAGGGCTCTCAGCAGCATTGATATACAGAGGGATCTTCAGGGGCAAGTTCACAGCTCCCTGAAAGTGGTGAAGGAGGTGGATGGCAGGCTTGCCTTCTTCTGTCGGGGAGTGAATATAAACCTGTCATTAGGACACCTTTGGAGTATTGTGTGCTGTTTTGATCACCACATACAAAGGAGGATGTGCAGGCTTTGGACCGCGTGAGAAAAGGTTTACCAGGATGTTGCCTGGATTGGGAGAGGTTGGAAAGACTTGGATTTTTGTCTTGGGGAAGTCAGTGGCTGCGGGGGATCCGAAAGGCTCAGACAGAGTGAAAAATCTGAATTTTTTTTCCAAGTTGAAATGGCAAATTCTACAGGCCATAGATTTAAGGGGAGTGGGGGCAAGTTTAAAGGAAATGAAAACTGAAACAACTGCAGATGCTGTAAAACAGAAGCAGAAACATTTTCGGGAAATGTTCAGCAGGTCTAGCAGCTTCTATGAAGAAAAATTAAAGTTAAAGTTTCTGAGGAAGGGTGACCAGACCCGAAACATGAACTGATTTTTCTTCACAGATGCTGCATGATCTGCTGAGCATTTCCAACAACATGTGCAAGTTTAAAGGCAGTTGTGTCAGACAAGTTTCTTATGCAGAAGGCGGTAAGTGACAAGAATGTACTTTCCTGAGAGATAGGAAAAGCAGAAAAAAAAATCACAACTTTTAAGAGGCATTTGGGCGGGCACATAATCAGGCATGGGTTGGCAGGGATATGGACCATGTACAGGCAGGTGGAATTAGTTTGGAATGGCATCATGATCCGCACAGACATGTTGGGCCAATTATTCCGGTGCTGCACTGTTCTGTTTTCCAGGAAGTAGAATATGTGGAGCGAGAGATAATATTTTGAGTGAAATATGTCCCTTCTTTAGAACACACAGTAAGTTGATGCATTTTGAGAGAAGCAATGTCAAAACGGAATATATATTTGAATGGCACAGATACAGACAGCAGGACAGCAAATATGGGGGACAATGTGTACCAATCATTAAAGGAGAGAAAACATAAACTGGTTTGAGTAAAACAAATAGATGCTTGGCTTCCTTAGTGGGGGAACGATAATAAACTCACAGAAAAGATGCTGACTCTTGACAAGACTCTAGTTAGGTCGCAGTCAATCATTACATTCAATTCTGGTCAACAGATTCCTGATCAGAATGAGGAAGTTAAACTACCACAGAGGGGCCAGTTCCATACCTTTTGCTTCTCTTTCAGGACACTGTGGGGTCTCAAGGGTTAAACATTCCTTGCCAAAGGCCTTATTTCATCAACTGAAGGCCTGTACTCTTAGAATACAGACAGAACACCACAGAAAGGGGGAGGCTGACTGTATCTCAAAATAGAACCTCTTGCAGCCACACATGTGGATTTCCCCGTAACCCTAGACAGAGGAATTTGCCCTTTCCAGACAAGACTGAGAACCCTGGGCACAACCCTATTAAACTGCCTCCCGCTCCCATTGTGTTACCTCTCCTCCATATTAGCATAGGTAAGTGAATCCCCCGTTTACTGAAGGAAGAACCCTTCTGCCGTAATCTCTTCCCATCAACACATAATCATGAACAATATGATAATCAATTTCTGTAATCCATTCACATGTTATAACAGGACATAGACATTCATCAAGCTTTGCAAATTCATAATTCCCTACTTTAAACTGTGTAATGACATTCGCCCATGTGACTGACATGCCTTTGTCTAATTCCTATTAAATATACTGTCTCTGTGGGTAAGGCAGAGATTCGTGAAGACGAGTTTCTACAAGTAGGCACTCGGCTACTTTAGAGACACTTTGAAACTCTCGCCGGCTGTCCAATAATAAAGCTATTGCTGTTGTGCAGAAAACTTGCATCGTCCGGATTTGTGGAACAATATAGTCATCAACAATGAAGGATATAAGTGATCTTCAGAGTGTGGAGTACAGACTTACTGGAGTGGTTCACTGATGAAAATGGTCAAAGCACAGCAGGCCAGGCAGCATCTCAGGAATAGAGAATTCGACGTTTCGAGCATAAGCCCTTCATCAGGAATAAGAGAGAGAGAGCCAAGCAGGCAAAGATAAATGGTAGGGAGGAGGGACTAGGGGGCGGGGCGATGGAGGTGGGATAGGTGGAAGGAGGTCAAGGTGAGGGTGATAGGCCGGAGTGGGGTGGGGGCGGAGAGGTCAGGAAGAGGATTGCAGGTTAGGAGGGCGGTGCTGAGTTGAGGGAACCGACTGAGACAAGGTGGGGGGAGGGGAAGTGAGGAAACTGGAGAAATCTGAATTCATACCTTGTGGTTGGAGGGTTCCTCCTCCAGTCGTCGTGTAGTTGTGTTCTGCCGGTGGAGGAGTCCAAGGACCTGCATGTCCTCGGTGGAGTGGGAGGGAGAGTTAAAGTGTTGAGCCACGGGGTGATTGGGTTGGTTGGTTCGGGCGGCCCGGAGGTGTTCTCTGAAGCGTTCCGCAAGTAAGCGGTCTGTCTCACCAATATAGAGGAGGCCACATCGGGTGCAGCGGATGCAATAGATGATGTGTGTGGAGGTACAGGTGAACTTGTGGCGAATATGGAAGGATCCCTTGGGGCCTTGGAGGGAAGTGAGTGAGGTCCTTGGACTCCTCCACCGCAGAACACAACTACATGACGACTGGAGGAGGAGCGCCTCATCTTCGCCTGGGAACCCTCCAACCACAAGGTATGAATTCAGATTTCTCCAGTTTCCTCACTTCCCCTCCCCCCACTTTGTCTCAGTCGGTTCTCTCAACTCAGCACCGCCCTCCTAACCTGCAATCCTCTTCCTGACCTCTCCGCCCCCACCCCACTCCGGCCTATCACCCTCACCTTGACCTTCTTCCACCTATCCCACCTCCATCGCCCCTCCCCTAGTCCCTCCTCCCTACCATTTATCTTAGCCTGCTTGGCTCTCTCTCTCTTATTCCTGATGAAGGGCTTATGCTCGAACGTCGAATTCTCTATTCCTGAGATGCTGCCTGGCCTGCTGTGCTTTGACCAGCAACACATTTGCAGCTGTGATCTCCAGCATTTGCAGACCTCATTTTTTACTTGGTTCACTGATGAAGACAATGCAGTCACTGGATTGATTTGAATAAATTGCGATTTTCTTTGAAGTGAAGAAGTTGGATATAGTTTTGATGGAGCTGTATAAGATTATAACAGACCTAGATATAGCAGACAAAAATATCTGTATTCGATAGATGATGGCACAAGAATTAAGGTGAGATGTAAGGTTTTGAGATGGGGGAGATGAGCAAGTGTTTCTACTGACTGTATTGGCTGGAAAAATGCAGAACATGTTGCTTATTATGGTGGTGCAAGTAGAGAAGATCAATGATTAATAAAAACAATTATATCAGATCTGAGGGAAATAAACTTGCAGAGTTTGGGGTACATATGGAGAATGAGAATATTGGATTCTGCTACAGAGAGCCAGCTTGGATTTGTTGGGCCTCTTTCTGTCCTATAATGCATTTTATTTGGACTTGCTTAAATTGCTCTGCTCACCGATAAAGTTGTCATTTAGGGAAATCTACTCAGACCAATGCAGGCTGTCCCTCCACAGCAGGAGATAATGTTTACTGCCTTATACTGGGTCCCTGATGGGTGGGGGGAGGGGGGGGGTGAATGGTGGGGGGGCTAACGGTGCATGTAACAGTCTGTAGCATTTATCTGAAATGGTAGAACACCAGTGCAGCCACACTAGGGACCGACTCTAAAAATGTGGGGAATGCCAGAAGGGAATTCTTTAACTATCCCACCTGGAAACTGGCCAAACCAGTCAGACTGGGGATCTGTTCACCTGCTCTGTGCGTGTGTGGGGGGAAGGGATTCACTCAGGCATCCATCCTGCTGAGACACCAGTCAATTTACTGATAGCCACAGTTGAAGGATATTTTTTCCCCTCTTTCTCACGCCAAGTGATGTACAATGGTTTTGGCAGCTCATAAAGTTTTGCACACAGAGAACTTAGGTTTGGAAATGTTTATGACATGTTCGAAGATGTTCAGATTCACACTGGGTAGAGACTTTTATTTTCCTTTATTCATTCACAGGATGAGGGTGTCGCTGGCCCGGCAGCATTTCCTGCCCATCCCTAATTGCCCAGAGGGCAGGGAAGAGGGTCTGAAGTCACAATGTAGGCCAGACCAAGTAAGGATGGCAGCTTCCTTCCTGAAAGGGTAGATGGGTTTTTCTGACAATCTATTAATGGTCATCATTAGACTCTAAATTCACAAGTTATTTTTATTGAATTGAAATTGCCCCATCTGCTGCAGCAGGCTTTGAACCCAGGTCTCCAGAACACTATCTGGGATTTTAGATTAACTGTCTCACGACAATACCACATGGCCAATCCTTCCCCACATCGCTGTCCATCTGCACAGAGTGAACAGTGGTTTTCTGGTTCATCAGAACTGGTTCATCACATGTACGTTTGCTCAATAATTGCAGGAGTTGGATGTTGATTGGCAATTGACATCCATCTCCGAACCATGTATTCTGGGGTTTGTTTCTGGTGATGATTGGAAGCACCATCAGTCTTGTTATCTTTTAGCGATAAAAAGAGTTTCAATTAGCTTTCTGTTAAATGCATGGCAATCAATTCTATTTCACAACGCTCAGGCAGATTAATTTCTTTTGAAGGGCTCTCCATCTCCCCAACCTCGTCCATCCTTACCACCAAGAATGCAATAATCTCATAGAGTCTCTTTATGACAATGAAGGAGACAATCTGATCAGCTGCTTCTTTCCCTACTCCTATGTCGGGTTGGGTCTTAAACTCCCCTTGCCGCAGTTGTGATCCTGCATCATTGTACAGTGTTGCTCATATTTCATGTCTTGGCCTATCAGTGTTCATGATACTGCATGTAGTATGGGACCAACAGTGTAAGAGTTTAGCTCTTTCCTTCCAACAACAGCAGTAGAATTGTACTCCAACAAAACTTACAGAATCATGGCCCAGCATATCCCCCAATTTACCTCTTACCATCGAATCAGAGGATCAATCCTCGTTCAACTGAGAGGATTCAGGAGGGCATGCCAGTAACAGCAGCATGAATACCTAAAAATGAGGTGTTAACCTGATGAGGTTACCAAAGAGGATTACTTGTGTTCCAAACAGCATAAGTGGCAAGTGATAGACAGAGCGAAGCAATCTGGGAAACAACAGATCTAAGATTTGCCGTCCAGCCACATCCTGTTGTGAATGAAATCAGAGCACAGCTGGAGTTCTGAGGACAGTTCTCTTCAAGATATTAACCAACAAGAACATCAGACTGGATTAATTATCATAAAACTCAAGTCCGTTTAATATTCTTATATTTACAATCAATGTTCAATTCACCAATGTAGCTGAAGGTAAAGACAATCTTCAAGTGATTGTAACAGTGGAGACATCTGAATACTTGATCAGCAAATTTAAGCCTGTTGTGTTTAGATAGTAATAATTTTAAAGACATTTTAAAAAAGTAAGGTGACTTGAGTATAATGGAAGTCATTGATTGGTGGGTAGCTGATAATCTTGTCTTAATCTGAAATTAATTTAGGATTATTCAACAAATAAACACTTTGTGGGAACCCCAGTCCCATGGAATGCACATCCAGTTCCATGTGGGAAAACCAGGACACTTCTTGTCTGAGCGACAACCATAAGAACACAGAGGTGACACTGGAAATGTCAGGAACACTCGTTAAAGTACTGCACACACTTCTGATCCCCACATTCCAGGGTTGATGTGATCACACCAGAGAGGGTACAGAGGAGATTGATCAGAATGTTTCTACAATTGGAAAATTTCTGCTCTGAGGAGAAGTTGGATAGGCTGGGGATGATTTCCGAGGAGGATGAGCTGAGATTTAATTGAAGTGATAAAATACTGAGGAATCCAGATCGAGTGGATAGGAAGGAGCTATTCATTAACTGAGAGGTCAGTAACTGGAGGTTTTAGATTGAAACTAATTGTCAGAAAGAAGGGGAGGGGAGAATTCGTTTCACTCGGAGATGGTGGGGAACAGGAACTCACTGATGGGGTGGCAGAGGCAGTAACCAGCATCACATTAGAATAAAAGGACATGGATGTAACTGAGATGCTGGAGCACGCAGGGCTGCGGACTAAAGTTTGCAGAATGGGATCATTGTGATTTATTTAACATTTCTCCAGAATATTAAACTCAAGTCCAATTTGAGAATTTATGAACATCATCTGACCTGAATTCCAAATGTCAGAATAAATTTAGCAGAAAGTTACAGCACAGATTGAGGCCACTTGGCCTATCCTGCATGTCTTGGCTGTAATAGAATGACCCAGGCTTTACAGCGTTCTGTACTCACCAATGAGAGCAACAATTTCAGACTGTGTACTCTGCCCTCTATGTTGTTATAATCTGCTTTTTCAATGTATTTCCTTGACAGCTGCTCACTTTACTTCCTGGTTTCTTTCCCAGCCCTAACTCCATTCCTCATGGCCTTGAGGGACTACCATTTCTGCAATATAATCTCTCCTGCCTGCCCCCGTGAGACACTGTCTTTTTGTCCTTGTCTCACCCCCACCTTGCTCACAACTTGTTAAATTTCTGATGGTTCCCAGACCTCTGTGACTTCACTGCGCCCCCTGGGTCAGTGGCAGGAGTTTTGAATTCTCTTCCTCATGAGATAATCGGAAATCTTTCTGGCTGCAGTTTCCCCCAGATTTCATTTGGAAAACAAAGAGGGTTTGTGTCAGAGTCTGTTATTTGTGAGCCTTCCTCAACAATCCTGAGCACTTAGACATCATCTATGACCCTCCCACAGATGTGCAGGTTTGCTGGATTGGCCGTGCTAACATGGTCTGTAGTGTGTAGGTTAGGTGGGTTGGTTTAGCCATGGTAAATGTGGGGTTATGGAGTTAGGGTGGGACAGCAGGTCATTGCAGATTCAATGGACCGAATAGTCTCTTTGTGCGCCTAAGGGATTCTGTAATTCTAACTATTTGTGATTGTTGTCACATTTTCCTAAGGCCAGGTTCATTCAGCTCAGGTACACATGCTGCCTTGGTGTTTCTGTAGGTGCTCACTCAATCCTTTACTTCTGTTTTACATCAATTTCACACTGTATGTGAGGGTGGGAATGAACGTGTAAGTATAAATACTCCAACCGAAACCCCTCACAAGTTAGGAACTGTTTCTGCTACTAGCATCACTCACAAGGAACAGAAAAATAAACTTTCAGTCACAAATCTGACAGAAACAGAGGTTATAATCTCCAGGAAAGGCTGAACAGCTTAAAACTCTTTTCTTAAGAAAAGAGGCTCAGAGACAACCTGGTACAAGTAGGAAGCGTTTTATCTGTATTTTCAGAGATTTGAGTTTGAAATAATTGGGTTGGAAGCATGCTTCATTGCCCCAGGTCAACAAAGGTGCTATCTCAATGTGCATCTTTCTATCTGCCGATCTGTCTGAGTCAACAATCAGATGGATATGTCATTGTCTGAGTATTTTCCCGAATTCCTGATTGATTCTGCCTCCCCCTACAATCTCAGGTGCCAGTTGCCTCTAGTCCACAAGGACATGTCGAAGAGCATGACAGGAGAATGGATTGAAACCAAGAGTTCAATAGCCAGAATGAAATAGGAAGAAGGAAATAAACGGGATTTTTGGATCCCAGGGGATACAGATTCCAGGATTAATCCTTGTAGGCATTCTCGCAGTTAAATGAAACAGCATTCCATGATGAGAGTTAAATCCGGGTGGCAGTAGAGGGAGCCACAGAACATTAGCAGGTTTAGTTCAAACACAGGAGGTTTGTTCAGTCAGTTAACAGTGTGTTCAACATGGAGGTGAAGTGAGGAGCGAGGGGAAATGTTACCACAAGCTGCAGATGGATAACTTTCATTGGAACAGGAGGAAGCCATTCAGCCCTTCAACCCTGCACTGCCATTCAATAGATCATGGCTGATTTGTGGCCTAAGTTGCAATGTTCAAAACTCTCCAAACTCATCAGTAAACTCCTCTGAAACAGACAAGATTAATATTCAAAAACAAAACATCTGCAAATGCTGGGAAATCAGGAACTAAAACAGAAATTGCTGGAAAAAGTCAACAGATGGGTCAGGTGACCAGCTGCAGCTGACCATTCTGCCTGTTTCTGTAACACTCTCTGGAACAGGTTCTGGTGCGGGGGGAATGAGACTGTCAATAATAACTGAGAAAACAGGAGGATGTGCTCAATCAGAATAAAACCCATTTTGGTCTTGCACTTTTAATCAAAGGCAAACATTGTTCATTATCATTTCAGAAATAAGCTGGTAGGCCAGAAATCAACTCTTCATGTCATTGGGCCTGGGAGACTGTGTTAATTCTGACCTGGTTCAGCCGCCATGTGAATCCTGAATAATGGGGTTGACTCTGAACCATCTCCTGGGCAGTCAGAATGGATGACAAATGCTGCTCCAACAAGTGATGCCATGATCTCACGAACAAACGAAACAAATCCGATCACTATGGTTACTTGTGAACATGCCGGTGTTATTGGAAGAGGATGAATGGGAAGTTTTATGGGATAAAGGGAGAAGAACGGCATTCGGTGAGGTGATCCTTTGGAGAGCTGATCAGCCAATCAGTAACAATTCTGGGAATAATTAATTCTGAGCCCTCTAAGGAAATATCAGAGCAGGGTTTGTAAAGAGGTCAGATTGATTGAGCATCTCGGTGAACACAAGTGAGACACAGGTACAGAGAGGTTTTGGGATGGATTAAATTAAATTTTATACATTTGCACAGTCATCAACATTACAGCAGTGAAAAATGGGAGTGATGGAGAGAGTGGAATTAGAGCAGCAAATAAATCTTCAACATTGATGCAGCTAAAGGGGATGCTGGGTAAAGATACCACAGTTAGTGCTTATTTTATTCTAGACACACCAGCCTAGGAGCACATCCTTCCTGAATCTGTCCTATCGAGCTCTTGAAGATTTTTGTTCATTTGAAGGGTTTCATGTTTAGATACTCCAGAGAAGACAGCTTCAAGCTCCTCAATCTCTCCTGCCAGGGCATGCTGCTGTTAGAATTCAATTCACTGGCATGTTACTGGCTGCTTCATGGACTGGAACTGGCAACTGAGACCGAAAGGCTCCTGTATAAAATACCTTCAATGGTATTGCCAGACATGAGTGGTTTTAGGAAAATGACCTTGACTTACGGGCATTGAGTGTCAGAGCACTTCCTGTTGTGTGGCATCCTGTTTAGATACAATCTATTGATAACTATTAGAACTGACTTGCACTGGCTCTGTCAAAGTGGTCAGAGCATTATGGCTGTCATCGAAGCTGGTAACAAACTTCCCATGGGTTAAAAATTGTAAATGACAGAGTAGGTAGAAGTCTGATGACACTGTTGGAGTATTGATGTTGTTGTTAATCACATTAACTCGGCAGGAGTTAGTTGAATTCATATTGTCTCTTTCTGAATCTCAGGATGTCTCTCTGGGCAAGGAGTCTCCACAAACAGCAATGAACAGGGGTCATCTGTTTTGATTTAAAGCACTGCTGCTTCACAGCACTAGGTACAAGGTTGGAATCCAGCCTTGGTCAACGGCCTGTGTGGAGTTTGCACATTCTCCCCAGAATAGTGTGGGTCCACTCCAGGTGCTCTGGTTTCCTCCAAAGATTTGCGGCTTAGGTGGATCAGTCGTGCTAAATTGTCCACAGTGTCCAGGATTGTGCAGACTCGGTGGATCAGCCATGGGAAATGCAGTGTTACAGGGGTGGAGTGCTCCAGATGGGATGCTCTTTGGATAGTTAGTGGGGTTTGATGGGCCTATGCTCGCCTTCCACACTGTCGGGATTCTAGTCTATGATTGACGATAAAGGCTCCAGAGCCGGGTGCCCTTGAAGAAGGAGCATGTAGTGTACATCAATGCTCTCGATGCCTTCAGATAGAGGTGGGCACCGCAGTGGATACAGTGCTTTATCTCCATTGCTCCCTCCTCTCCCCCAAATCTACTCTGATTTGGTCCCTTCCCACTTTGTCATTTGTAATAGTTTGCTTTGCCTGTAAGGAGCATTGTTTATAAATATTCAATTGGTTACACGGGTGGTTTACTGCTGGTGATTAGATGTTAACCAAAACCCAAATAGCTTAATGATGATGTTGATTGTGGGAAGGTTGCTGGGATCACATTTCTGGCTTGGTGAAGTGGAGAAAAAAAGAACGCTTCACTGCTCACAAAATGAGAACTAAACATCAGTTAAATCACAGAAAAGGTTCAGACAGAGAGGGAATATTTCCCTGGAGATTGAGTAACTGGAAAGTGATGATGTCCGGGAGTAGACAGGATTTGTTTTACAGGGCGTTTGAAATTTTTAAAAACTGTTATATTCAGATAGTTTCATTTCATTTCTTTTAGTTTTATTTATTGTGGAATAAACAGATACAACATTTTAACACTAAACTCACAAACCTTGTGTTAAAGATAAATGTTGAATAAAATCCATCATACCATCTCTCACTGAAAACTGATGTGGAAGTGCAATCTCCTGGAGAATCCCTGCCCACTCCTTCCTACCCGGGCTCCGTGGCTATATACATACCTGGGATATAGCAGCAGGAGGCGGCCATTCGGCCTTTCAATCCTGCTCCACCTTTCAATGGGAAACAGCTGACCATCCAGCTCAGTCTCCTGTTCCTGCTGTGTTCCAATCCCCTTTCATGACTTTACCTCGAAGAACTATATCTAAGTCCTCCTTTGGGTTCACTGCCTTTTGTTCCAGTAACGTTGCTGTGTTACTGTGTGGGTGTAGGAAGGGGTAATGTGATGGCGATGCCTTCTGGAGGATGCACTCAGCGTCCCTCATCATCCTGCACTAACATCAACTGGGTTTCAGCAACTAGAGATAGGAACCATTTCCAGAATATGGGCATCACTGGCTCGGCCAGCATTTATTCCCTATCTCTAGTTACCCTTGAGAAGATGGTAGTGAGCTGCTGTCTTGAATCATTCGCAGTCCATTTGGTGCAGATAGACCGACAATGCTGTGAGCGAGAGTGTTGCAGAATTTTGGCCAAGTTATTCTCTATCTTTGGTTCTTCAAATGCTGGTTAACATAATCAGGATCTGCATATGAGTTTGAGATTTCAGTCTGCAAATCTTCACCGTCTAGCACACTGCATAAAGGAATATGTACAGGTTAGGCATTCAGAGCAGACAATTCTAGTTTTTCCCCTTTCTTCCCCCAAAGCTGTAACTGTCCAGCCCACTTACTCTCTCCCACCATTCTGCCTCTGCTGTCCCTAATGTACCCGCCCCCATTCTCATGGAGTTACCGGTAAACAGATCCATACCACCACTTCCTGTCCTCGTTAGACTCTGCACCCTTTCTGGGTTTACTCCATTTCACTTCAGTTACTGCAAGGCAATAATGTTACAGCAGAATAAATCAAAAGGAGACAGAAATAGTGGTAGCAGATCCTGGACAGAAGAGGGTCCTTCAGTCTGGGAGAATGGGTCAGATTCTTCTTTGTTTCCCATTGTTTGTTTCCCAGCGTTATGACAAGTTGGGGATGGAACTTGGGCCCATGTGGGTGTGGTGACACTTTGACCCCCCAACCCGTCAATACTACAAGCTGATACGTTCCTCCTCCAGCCAATCACAATGTCAAATGCTTTTCGCTAATTACCCCAAAGCATATGCTCCAAAATCTGCCCATATTCTGTACATGTGCAGTTCTGGGCTTCCCCTCACACGCGTAGTCCCTGCCTCAGGGATTGTGGGAGTTGTAGTCCCCATGAAGCTACTGGATCCATGCTTCTGGAGAGTGAATGAAAAGTGTGGACTGGAGGGTGTTGTGTATAGGATCCCCATTCAGACATACAGGACATGTGGGCTGTCACTGGATTTTACTGAGACATCTGCTTCCACAAACTGCTTTCTGATGTAAGGAACATAGATTGCGGGGTGGGGAGGTCAATAAGGGGTAGCAGATTTTAAGCAGATGTAGCTGAGTGGTTAGCACTGCTGCCACACAGCATCAGGGACCTGGGTTTGATTTCAGCCAGATGTGACTGTGTGGAGTTTACACGTTCTCACCATGTCTGCGTAGGTTTCCTAGGGTGTGCGAGCTTCCTCCCACATTCCAAAGGTTAGTGGAATTGCCTATGCTAAATTGCCCACAGTGTCCATGTATGTGCTGTCCAGAATACTCTGTTGTGAATATGTATCCTATACTTTAATACAAAGCCTAGGTCTTTGACAATGAAACGCAAAGCACCCAGAAAACTTCGCCTCCCCTCGTAATCTGATAGAAGACTTCTGATAAATCTGGTTGAAATTAGAACACAGCTGGAAAGCTGGAAGATTAGATCCAATCCAAAATCCAGTGCTTAAACAAAGGAGACTACAATAGGATGAGGCAGGAGTTGGCTAATGTAAACTGGAAACAAAGACTTTACCGTGGGAAAGTTGATGGACAGTGGGGGAATTTTTCGAAGTGCTCAGCAAAAGTATATATCAGGGAAAAGGAAGGACTGTAGGAAAAGGAGCAATCTGCCATGAGTGGCTCAGGAAATAAGGGAGTCTACCGAATTGAAATAGAAGGCATACAAATTGGCAATAACCAAGGAGATACTAGGAGATTAGAAAAAACTTTAAAGATCAACAGAAAGCTAGATGGGATTGGGGGAGAAAAGTGATGAGTAGTTGTCCCCAGGGCCAGAATAGCAGTTTACACTGCTAGAGGGGAACCTATTGTGTGGGGAACATATGGCCTCTGTAATTGTTCAAGCACTTAACTGTTACCATAGAGGCAATCCTGATCACGTTAAAAATCACAACACACTCCAAAAGCTTGTACTTCCAAATAAACCTGTTGGACTATAACCTAGTGTTGTGTGATTTATAAGTTTGTCCACCCCACCCCAACACCGGCTCCTCCATATCAGAATCCTGATAGACAGCCCCACTGAAACTGAAGTGCCTGTCAGATACTTGAGAGAGCCACAGGGGTGTATGTTTTAAGCACAAAGTGCGAAAATGAACTAGACTTCCTAACTGACGGTTGCCATGGAGATAATACTGAGAGAGAGAGTCTCTATTCAAAGTCCCAAACCACAAAAGGTATAAGAATGGGAGCTTTACATTGGACAGGCGGGGAGTTACCTGATCCTGCCTGGAGGTGTTTTGCATGTACACTATCCAGGTAACTGCCATGTCTCATCAATAAAGACTCAAAGAAGACCTCTCAGAGTTCTGTACCTAGTTATTCCTATCCAGCAGGGTTTAGGAATGTGAGTACACAGCAGTCAGTCTTCACAGTGGAGGATATGAAGAACATGCCAGTAATTGATAAGGAGACTGAGGAAGGTGAGGACCTGGATATAACCATTATCATGAAAGAGTTAGAGCTGGGCAAGCTAATGGAGCTAAATGTACACAAGTCTCATTGCCCTGATGGAATACATCCCAGGATACCAGCAGGGTTAGTGGGAGAAATAGCAGATGCACTTAGAGTCATAGCATCCTGCAGCAGAGACAGGCCCTTTGGCCCAAATTGGCCTATGGCGATCCGGAATGTCCATCCACACTAACCCCATTTCCCTGCACTTAGCTCATCTGCTTCTGGCCCTTTCCTATCCATGTATTTATCCAAATGTCTTTTACCTGTTGTGAGAGTGTACCCCCCTCAATCACTTCCACTGGCAGCTCATTCCATATACATACCACCCTCTGTGTAAAACAGTTGCCCCTCAACTTCCCTTTTATTCTTTCCCCTCTAACCTTCAACTGATGCCCTCCAGTCCTTGATTCCCTGGGAAAAAGACTGAATGCATTCACCTTATCCATGCCCCTCATGGTCTTATACACTTCTAGAACAGTACCCACTCAGTTTCCTCTGCTCTAAACAAAAAACTCCTCGCTTGTCCAACCTCTCCCTATAACTCAGACCCGTGAGCCCTGAGAACATCCTTTTTAAATTGTTCTGCACTTGTTACAGTTTAATAACTGAAACCTACACTGCATTCATCATATTTCCAGTGTTTCCCCACGGCGCTGGAACCGACGTGACAACAATCCATGATCGAGAATGAACTCCTTTACAACAATCCCATTTTCATCGTATTTCCCATGGTGCAGGTATCCTTGTGTCTTTCTGGTTGCATGGTAATTAAAGACTTGTCCTTCTACAAAGCAAAGCTGTGGCTTAATTGTTCCTGGAAACATGCCATGAATTTTCAGACTTTCAGAAACAAATGAACTCTCTCTCCACAGTCACCACACTAACATGGACTTGGCTGTGTCTCAGTATTTTTTTCCAGTCACACTGAGATTTGAATAATTTGCCCACGGACAGAATAAACACCTTTCCTTACACATGAAAAGGCCAATGAATATTCAGACCGGCACGGATCAAGTAACTATCAGATCTGAACAGGAAATTCAATTTGAATTTCTCATCCACAAATCCGCCCTTTCAGTACCCTACACCTGAGAAAACAACTCACCGCATTAATACAGGATGGATC
The DNA here is from genome assembly GCF_020745735.1 of Hemiscyllium ocellatum. Taxonomy (NCBI): domain Eukaryota; kingdom Metazoa; phylum Chordata; class Chondrichthyes; order Orectolobiformes; family Hemiscylliidae; genus Hemiscyllium; species Hemiscyllium ocellatum. The sequence goes on from NW_026869321.1 coordinate 146,948, forward strand.
TTTATAAGATAATTATAGTATTAAATTGTAGTTTCATGTTTCTCAAAGTTTTAACTCTCAGTCTAACAATTTCTTTCTTCTGTGAACTGAAATCCAAACCAATCTCCTCACTCCTTCCCTCCACACCCAGTTCTCTCACTCTCTCTCTTATCTTTGAATTCAGTTTCCTAGCTCTTGTCTGCGGATTAAAAACCAAATCAATGAGTCTGACTCTGAGTCCACCAGGGTGGGGGGCGGGGGGTGAGGGGGGATGCTGTTGCTGAATCCTCTGAAGACAACCATCCTGCATACACTGCTTCCTGCACACTCTGGCCAAAACCCGTCTTACTAAAATTAACCAAATTAGAACTCAAATTGCAGGTCCATCCTTGTCACTTTCCACAAAAACTCTGAATCTTCACAAAAAAGAGTTCTGATAACTTTCTGCAAAATGCTGCCCCACTGATAGTCTGATCACATGGCAGGGTACCAGGAAACAGGCCATTCCCCTGGGTCCTGCTCCCAGAGGGAGGAAGATGCCAATGACAGATTAATCCCTCACAACCACAGCCTCCTTCCCAGGCACTGTGCATACTCCCACAATTGGCCAGCACTGTGCCCATACACTGGTCTACCCTCCGACAGCACGTGCTCCCGGTCATACAGGAGCCTGGGTGATTGACAGCAGCTGCTGCCCAATATATCAGAATCTCGACAGTATGGAAACTGGCCCTTCGGCCAAACAAGTCCATACTGACCCTCCAAACAGTAACTTATACAGACCCATTCCCCTCCCCTATATTTACCCCTGACTAATATAACTAATACTATGGACAATTTAGAATGGCCAATTCACCTGTCCTGCCCATCTTTGGATTGGGGAAGGAAACCCGCTCAGACACGGGGAGAATGTACAAACTCCACACAGACAGTTGCCAGAGGCTGGAATCGAAACCGGGTACCTGGTGCTGTGAGACAGCAGTGCTAACCTTCCCGTCTTCTTCTCTATAGACAGGAAGGGGCAGGGCTGGAGAACTGGGGTAATGTGATTGCAAACAATGAATGAATGTGGAGGACACTGGGGGATGGACAGGTCAGTGAGGGACAGGAGCAGTGCAGCAGCAGGAGGGGATCCTGGACAAACTGAGCAATGGGAGAGTCTGACAGGAGAGAAACTACAGGAAGGTTCTGTTTAGAGGCTGAGGCAGGGACAGCTGGGAGACAGTATGGCCTGGTGGCTTGGGCAGGTTTTCTAATCAGCCTCTTCAAAGATGCTGTTCCGCAACTCTGAGCCCGATCCTCCTGGTCCAGAGGTAAGGACACTGCCACCATTTCCTGGTGGGCAAGGATATACGGGGACTGCCTTTCAAAAGGAACTCAACTGTGTTGGTGACATTAACAAGACTCAATATACAGTCACAGACAAAATGCTGGTGTACTTGAACTTCATCCAGAATATTAACACCTATAACTGGGCAACGCAGACCCCGATGTACAGAGTTAAATCCTGGATATTAATAACAGCTTTGTGCATGGGAAATCATGTATTATGAATCTGACTCAGTTTTTTTGAAGAAGTAACAAAGAGGATTGCTGAGGGCAGAGCATGGACATGATTTACGTGGACCTCAGTAAGGCGTTCGACAAGGTTCCTCATGGGAGATTGGTCAGCAAGGTTAGATCGTATGGAGTACAGAACTGGCCCGAAGGTAGAAGGCAGAGGGTGCTTTTCAGGCTGGAGGCCTGTGATCAGTGGAGTGTCACAAGGATCGGTGCTGGATCCACTACTTTTCGCCATTTACATACATGATTTGGATGTGAACATAAGAGGTATTGTAAATAAGTATGCGGATGACACCAAAATGGGAGGTGTGGTAGACAGGGAAAAAGATTACCTCAAAGTACAAGAGGATCTGGATCAGATGGGTGATGGGCTGAGGAGTTCAGTTTAGAAAAATGCGAACTGCTGCATTTTGGAAAAGCAAACTTTAGCAGGACATACAGTTTATAGTAAGTTCCTGGGGAGTGCTGCTAAACAGAGAGTCCTTGGAGTGCAGGTTCATAGTACCTTAAAGCAGAGAAGCAAGTATGTAGATAAGTGAAGAAGGCAGTTGGTCTACTTGTCTTTATTGGTCAGAGCATTGAGTATAGGGGTTGGGAGGTCAAATTGCGGCTGTACAGGACATTGATTCGGCAACTTTGTAATATTCCATGCAATTCTGGTCTCCTTCCCATCAGATGGATGTTCTCAAACTTGAAAGGGGTCAGAAAAGAAGTCCAGGATGTTGCCAGGGTTGGATAGGCTGTTTCCCCAGACTATCAGAGGCTGAACAGTGACCTCAAAGAGATTTTTAAAATCAGGCCGGGCATGGATAGGGTAAATAGACAAGATATTTTCCTTGCAGAGGGGGGGAATACAGAACTAGTGGAATGGAAGGGGAGGGTAGACAGAGAGGGGGTGGGCAGAGGGTCAGAGAAGGTGGGTGGATCGAGGGGGTTGGGACAGAAATGGGTGGGGACGGATAGGGGGGATAGAGAGGGGAGGTACAAAAATGGATGGGGACGAAAGCGGGATTAGAGAGGAGGGGAACAGACGGGGAGGGTACAGAGGGGGCGACCGACGGAGGGGTGAAAGAGACAGGTGTGCAACTGACAGGGGGGCGACTGACAGAGGGGGCGACAGATGGGGGGACAGACTGACAGATTGTGGGACAAACCAACGGGGGGGGTGCGACCGACAAGGTGGGGGGGGCGACAAAGGACTGACTGACAGAGAGAGGGGGGCAAACCAGACAGAGTGGGGGGAGATGGGGGAAGATGGAGAGTTAGTTTATAGATCTACAACTCAACCCTGTTCGTGTTTTCTCCTCCTCACCTTAATTCCCTCTGAAGGGCTCAGAACAACTGCATAGTTCCTGGAAAGTGGGATTTCAGGGAGATCAGGTGCTGAACGTGGCATTTGGGACACTGACCTTTAATGGAATGCGCTGGTCAATAAATGGACTCTCGTTTGACTCCACAGTCTGTGTGGTGTTTGCACATTCTCCCCGTGTGTCTGCGTGGACTTCCTCTGAGTGCTCTTAATTTCCTCCCACAAATCCAAAGCCATGCAGGTTAGGTGGATTAGCTTTGAGTAATGGTAGGTTACAGAGTTAGGGTGGAATGCTGTTCCGATGGTTGGTATGGTCTCATGGGCCGAAAGGCCTGCTTCCACACTGTGGGGATTCTGTCACTGAGTATAGGGGTTAGGAGGTCACGGTGTGGCTGAGTAGGGCATTGGTCAGGCCAGTGTTAGAATACTGCATTCAACTGTAGTCTCCCTGATTTCAGAAAGATGTTACCAGAATACGACTCAACCTCTTAATGGCAAGTTCCTGGGAAGTGTTGACAAACAAACAGACCGTGCAGTGTAGGTTGATAGTTCCTTGAAAGTGTGGTTGAAGGTAGACAGGTCGGTGAAGGTGGTGTGCGGTATGCTAGCTGTTATTGGGCAGTGCATTGAGGATAGGAGTTGGGAGATCATGTTTCGGTTGTACAGTTTATTGGCTCGGCCACTTTTGGAATCCCCAGACTGCTTTCAATTCCAGTCTCCCTGTTACAGGAAAGATGTTGGAAAACTTGCATGAGTTCAGAAAGTTTACTAGGATGTTGCCAGTATTGGAACATTTGAACCATAGGGAGAGGCTGAATAGGCTGAGGCTATTTCTCTGCAGCACTGGACACTTTAGGTGGCTTTATCGAACTTTATAAAATTATAAGGAGCAATGATAGGGTGACTAGTCATGGTTTCTTTTTTCCCAGGGTAGGGGAGACCAAACAAATGTGAATCTTTTTCCCAAGGTGGAAATGACAAATCCTAAGGGGAGATGGCAAGTTTAAATGATATGAAAACCGAACCAACTGCAGATGCTGTAAACCAGGAAGAGAACAGAAGTTTCTGGAAAAGCTCAGCAGGTCTAGCAGCAGGTGTGAAAAGAAATTAGAGTTAACGTTTCTGAGGAAGGGTGACCAGACCCCAAACTTTAACTGATTTTTCTTCACAGATGCTGCATGACCTGCTGAGCATTTCAACATCAGTGCAAGTTTAAAGGGAGTGGTTTGGAGTATATACCTGAGAGGAACTTTACGAAGTTTATAAATTGTAGTGAGACCACATCTGGAGTAATGACAGAAGTTTTGGTCCTTTATTTGAGGAAATACATCATTTTCATCAGAGGCATTTCACAGAAACTTGACTGGATGAACCCTGGTTCGCAGGGATTATCTTTTAAGAAAAGGCTGAAGTAGTTGGGACTCCACTCACTGGATTGGGAAGAATGAGAGGTGATCTCATTGTAACATGTAGAATTCTTAAAGGAATTTGACAGGGTAAATACTGAGAGGATGTTTCCCATCATAGGGAGTCTGGAAGCAGATTTTGGGTCAGTCACGGAATCACGGATTCTGTTTTAGATTCGTCAAGTTTAAGGCAACAACCAACACGGTGTCAGGTGTTTCAGTAGCAATGGAGCTGGGTGGATGTGGAGACAAGCAACATTTTAAGATATTGGAATACCTGGTGTTTGTGATTTGTAGATGTCTGATCAGAAGGTCAACTTGTGGTT